>NW_015174336.1:269133-280204 GCF_001447785.1 Gekko japonicus
ATACCGGGTAAGTTGGTGGAAACTGTTATTAAGGATAGAATTAGTAGGCACACTGATGAACAAAAACTATTGAGGCAGACTCAGCATGGGTTCTGTAAGGGAAGATCTTGTCTCACTAACCTGTTAGTGTTTTTTGAGGGAGTGAACAAACATGTGGACAAGGGGGACCCAATAGATGTTGTTTACCTTGACTTCCAGAAAGCTTTTGATAAAGTTCCTCATCAAAGGCTCCTAAGTAAGCTCAAAAATCACGGGATAAAAGGACAAGTCCTTTTGTATATCAAAAACTGGCTAATTAATAGGAAACAGAGAGTGAGTATAAATGGGCAATTTTCCCAGTGGAGGGGGGTAAGAAAATCATGACTTAAGGAGAACGTTTACCATCATAAGGTGGGATGCCCTCCCTTCAGTGGTTACAGAGGGGAGGGTTAATTAAAAAAAACCCTTGCTGATCGTATATGTCGCTGCTGCAATGATGGAATTGAAACCTTAATGCATGTTATATATGACAACTACTCTATCCTCAACTAGTCAAAAGATGCAGTTGCTGAAGAAACTCCTAGAAAGTAGGTGCCCCAAGGTTACAGCTAAACTTGCCAAATTTGGCTGGCTAGCTGTAAGGACTAGAAAGCTTTTAGTGAAAGACAAATAGATGTAATTTGTTACAGGACTTAACAGGTTTTACATGCATGCTCTATTTGATATTCATTTCGTATATTTCATTTATGCTTATGGTTGTATGAATTTAGTTTGAGTTAGTTGGTTGTACTAGAGTGCTGGCTAACTAATTTAAGATGCTTTTTAACTTGTTCATTAGTGATTTGGACTTGGGAGTAAGCAGTGAAGTGGCTAAATTTGTAGATGACGCAAAATTGTTCAGGGTGGTGAAAACCAGGGAGGATTGTGAGGCACTCCAAAGGGATCTATCGAGGATAGGTGAGTGGGTGTCAACGTGGCACATGGGGTTCAATGTGGTCAAGTGCAAAGTGATGCACATTGGGGCCAAAAATCCTAACTATAAATACACATTGATGGGGTATGAACTGGCAGAGACTGACCAAGAGAAAGATCTTGGAGTTGTAGTACATAACTCACTGAAAATGTTGAGACAGTCTGCGACTGCAATAAAAAAGGCCAACGCTATGCTGGGGATTATTAGAAAGGAAATTGAAAACAAATCACCCAGTATCATAATGCCCCTGTATAAATCTGTGTACAGTTCTGGTCACCACAACTCAAAAAGGATATTATAGCATTGGAAAAAGTGCAGAAAAGGGCAACTAAAATGATCAAAGGGTTGGAATACTTTCCGTATGAAGAAAGTTAAAATTCTTGGGCAGGGGTCATTTGGGGGGGAACCGGGGGGGAACGCCATCCCCCCGGGTGAGGTGCGGGAGGGCGGGGCCTGGAGCTCCCTGCTGGTGCCCGCTGGAGGTCGCCGCCGGCTGTGGGGAGGACACACTTCCGGTGATGTCAGGGGGTGTGGCATATGCTAATGAGTTATGCTAATGACTCCCCCTAGCTCTTTTTCTATGAAATGACCCCTGTTCTTGGGGCTCTTTAGCTTGGAGAAACGCTGACTGAGGGGTGACATGATCGAGGTTTACAAGATTATACATGGGATAGAGCAGGTAGAGATAGAAGTACTTTTCTCCCTTTCTCACGAAGTGATGTTCTGTCTTCTTGGTGCTTGGGGGGGGAAGTCTGGGAGGGCTTCTAGTGTCCTGGCCCCACTGCTGGACCGCCTGACGGCATCTGGTATTTTTGGCCACTGTGTGACAGAGTGTTGGACTGGATGGGCCATTGGCCTAATTCAACATCGGCTTCTCTTATCTTCTTATGACCAGATGGTAGGAGTATGCGGAGAGATAGAAGAGTTAGTTACGGATCTTAGCCACCAAAGATGTTAGAGGGTAGATTTTCCCCCCAAGGTTGTCAAGTTTCCTACCCTCACAGTCAAGCAGAGCTGACTTTCTGGCTTGGCGTGCCGCAGAAGAAGTCTGGATGATTACAGAGTTGGGAATCGTATGTGTAAAGAGAAGTTTGGCATTAGACTGCTGGACTTTGTAGAAGGCTTCCAAATGCTTGGAAATCAGAGGAGCAGAGGCAGGCTTGTCCCATACTTCTTTCAAGTCATCCAGATGAACAAGTAACACGGGAAGGAGTGCTGTGGAAGGGATGCTGGCCTGTACCAGCTTGTGGACCAAGTCTGTCACATGAGGGGGTCTCCAAGGAAACCTGAATATGCAGAGCTTTTACCATGCGATGAATGAGTTCTAAATAGGATTTGGAGCCCTCAGGAGACAGTGAACCCTAAGGAGCAACTACCAGATCCGTCAAGGCATCAGGAGGAGTGACGGATTTGGATTCAGTCATCAGAGGGCACATCTGATGGCTCCAGAAACTGTCCCTCATGTCTTCTAGCAGAGGGGATGGAGGAGCAGGTGGTGGCAGAGGAATACCTGCTGGATTGTTAGTAGGCAACAATACCGACGGCTGTGCAGGGTGAAAAGGTTGAAGGCCAGATGATGAGATGCTCTGAGGGTACAGCGATATAGGGTGTATGTTAGACATCAGGACTGGATGATGAGATGCTCTGAGGGTACAGCGACTGAACCTGAAAGCACCCTCGGTGTCGAACAGAAGAGATCTGGATGATAGGAGGACCAGGATCTGGAATGATCTCTGGAGTAGTGAGGTCGGGATGGATGAGATGAACGAGACCGATAACGTCATGGGGTCTGAGAGTTTGAGGGGTATCAGTCCCAACTACAATATCTGGAAGGAGAGCGGGAATGGTGAGAGTGATGTCAGTCTAGCGAATGGAGACTCCAGGAACCAGAATGTTATTGGTCCCGAGGGGCACCCCATGTATGGACGGGCTGGTCTCGGTCTAGCCAGGTTTGTTCATTCTTCAATGTTCAGAGGAAAGGTGCACCGGAGAAGATGAGTGCACCGAAGGTGAATGAGATGACATCAGAATGACTACCTAATTCGAGGGGATTTGGTCAGAGCAATTGTGGCCAATTCTGAAGGAAGAGGTTGCAACAGAGACATTACCTGGGTTGTGGTCAACAAGGTGGATGGCTGTACCACTGGAGTGGCTGTGGAAAGACTCAAAATGACCAGAGGTGCAACCGAAGTAGTTGCCAGTGCCTGGGTTGACTTAGGCTTCATATGCTGATGTGCCACTCCAGGAGAATCAGTGGGGTGCTTGACCAATTTATTGAGCTGCTTCTTCTTTTTGGTGGGATCTGAAGTTCTCAGTACTGACGTTCTTGGTACCAGGGCATCTTGCCTAAGCCGAGCAGGTGGGGTCGAAGCTGAGAGCACTGAGGAGGGGCCAAAGATGCTTGGATGAGAAGACCGTGAAGTCGAAGGGCCCAATTCCTGCACACTTGTTTTGTGAACTTAGCAAAATATGGAGAAGTGTCTACCTGGTGTGCCTCACACAAAGGAGGCAAAGTTGGTGACCATCGGTAGAAGGGAGCTTTTCTCCATCTGAAGTACACTTTTTAAAGAAGTCAGCGACACCCATATGCCTCACAGACCTCCACGAGGGAGGGAGGGGGGAAAGGGAGGAGTTGGGAGACAAATGGAGAGACGAAGACAAACTCATGAAGGATCTTTTTTTCTTTTGCAGAAAGGAGACAAACGAAAAAAAGGAGAAAAATCAAGGAGAAAGTGAAGAAGGAAGATGAAGAGACTAATGACCAGAAAGAGAAGGCAGAAGAGGTCCAGTTTGAGGAACTGAGTGGGACGCGCCTTCTCCTCAGCTTCAAGCATGCGCACAGTGTGCCCACTCCCCAGAGCCTGAGGAAGGAGCACGCCAGAATGACTAAGGAAACCTCTAGAATCCTCTGAGGCTCAGGTCTGGTGCAAGCGTAGTACCCATGGTGCAGGCGCAATAACCACGTATGGGACGGCACACAAACCATGAAGAAGATTATGCAGCTTAACATTATTGATAATTATAGATGAAATTCCCATATCCAAAACACCAGTTACTGTGAGACCTTTATTAGGAAGTGATACACATAAGGTCTCATAATAAGTAATAACAATACATAGGAGCAGTGTGTGCTATTATTTTAATGTACTAGCCTAAGTCTGCACATGGCTTCTATTGAAATTACTGGCAACGGTTCACATCTATAATTTCTTTTATCTCCTTGTTTATTTGAAAAATCCCTATGTTGTGTGTGAATAAGCACAAAAATGTGCTCTCACTTATGTTTGGTTTACTGATGAGCTTGAATAAATCCAAAGACCAGAATAGGTGCTGTACAGCATCTAGGAGTGATCGTGTCAACCACCTAAATAAATTTTATATTCTGTAGAAGAAGCACTAGCCTGGTCACCATGAAACTCCATGAGAACTTTCATGGAACTATTTGAATCCATCATCCTCTGGAAATGACCCATCCTAAGTGATCCCTCCTCTGTCATGGATCACTGCCTATTTTCAAAGTCTTAAAAGATGATGCTGTTAAAGTGCTGCACTCCATATACCAGCAAATATGGAAAACGCAACAGTGGCCACAGAATTGGAAAAGGTCAGTTTACATTCCAATCCCAAAGAAAAGCAATGCCAAGGAATGTTTGAACTACTGCACAATTGCACTCATTTCACATGCTAGCAAGGTCATGCTAAAGATCCTACAAGCTAGTCTTCAGCCATATGTGAATAGAGAACTGCCAGAAGTACAAGCTGGGTTTCAAAGAGGTAGAGGAACTAGAGATCAAATTGCCAACATTCACTGGATTATGAAGAAAGCAAGGGAGTACCAGAAAAACATCTACTTCTGCTTTACTGACTACGCTAAAGCCTTTGATTGTTTGGATCACAACAAACTATGGCAAGTCCTTAAAGAGATGGGAGTACCAGACAACCTCACCCATCTCCCAAGAAACCTCTACAAGGGTCAAGAAGTGACAGAACCAGATATGGAAGAACTGATGGGTTTAGCATAGGAAAAGGATTACAACAAGGATATATATTGTCACCCTGCTTATTTAATGTATATACAAAGTACATTATGCAAATTGCCGGCCTAGATGAATCACAAGCCGGAATTAAGATTGCCAGAAAAAACACCAACAACCTCAGATATGCAGATGATACCACTCTAATGGCAGCAACTGAAGAGGACCTAAAAAGCCTCTTGCGCTAAAAGTGAAAGAGGAGAGTGCAAAAGTTGACTTGAAACTCAACATCAAAAAACTAAGATCATGGCATCCGGACCCATCACTCCTTGGCAAATAGAAGGGGAAGTCATGGAAGCAGTGACAGAATTCATGTTCCTGGGATTTAAGGTCACTGCAGACTGTGACTGCAGCCATGAAATTAAAAGATGCCTGCTCCTTGGGAGGAAAGCTATGGCAAACCTAGACAACATAATAAAAAGTAGAGACATCACCCAGCCAACAAAAGTCCGCATGGTCAAAGCAATGGTATTCCCAGTAGTCATGTATGGCTGTGAGAGTTGGACCATAAGGAAGGCTGAGTGCTGAAGAACAGATGCTTTTGAATTATGGTGCTGGAGAAGACTCTTGAGAGAGTCCCTTGGACTGCAAGGAGATCAAACCAATGTGAAGAGGTCTTCTACTGCAGAACACATTCCTCCAGCACTAAGCACCTTTCAGGTTCTTGAAAGGCATTGATCTTGCATTAGTAAAGGTGCCTAGTGCCAGATAAATGTTCTCTAGCACAGCAGGTCTGCATCAGCAATGCACAAAGAGGAGCACAAATAGAAAAAAGGTATAGGATCCAAGCCCCAGAATGGTCTGGGACAGCACCAATGGTCCCAGACCACAGTCTTTGGCTGCAATCAGATGGGCAATTTGAACCAGTGTGGCCCCAGTTCTAATTGATACAGGGCTTTTTTTTTGTAACAGAGTTTTGATCAAACTCACCCCTTAACCCTCCTCACCACACATTCTCCACATCCTCAGTCAATCAGATACAGCAGCCAGGGAGTGGGGGAACTGGGCAGCTTTTTAAAAATCATTAGTCTTCCAAGCATGTGCATAAGCACTGATGGAATCAGGACTTCAAACTCCTGGCAAAGTAGCAGCAGCTGGTGGCCAATGGGATTGCTGGAAGAAGCTGCTGGGAAATGGAGTCCAGTGTGAGGGTAGAGTTTTTGAAACTGTGCTTCTGAGAAATTCCATGTTTCAAACATTTAAAAGCGGGGGGGGGGTGACAATAGAGAAGCCTCATCCTGTGCCCTGTGTGCTCCTGGTATTTTTACTTAAAAGCTTGCAGTGAAGCTGGAGTCACCAGCTTTGTTCTCAGACTCCCTCCCCCTCCCATCCTCCCTCTCTGAAACAAACTCATCTTGTCAATTAACCCCTTCCCTGCTCCATGTGCCACAAAGCAGTAAGTAGGAGAGAGCTGAAACACATGGAGCGGTGATCCAGTCATGCGCACCTCACCAACTGTCTTTTTTAACGGCAAAAGCACAAGGAAAACGTTCAGACGTCCTAAACGGCTTCAAATTGCTAGGAGGTGGTCCAGACAGGTAGAAATGTGGGGTGAAGCTAGAAACAAGCCTAAGGTATCTATTTTCCTAGTGTTGAGAAAATTGTGACCAGAGTGTGGTGTTTGAGGGAAGCCAGTGAGTTCAGGAAGGGATGCAGATGTTTCTGTCTGATCAAGCTTTTAAAATCCATTAGGGAGCAGCAGCGACACTGTCACAAAAAGCCCATCTGACCACAACCTCTGATTTATTCCTGTTCTCCACTTCCTTTTTTAACCAATTATGAATTCATAAGAGGACCTGTCCTCTTATTTAGGAGCCATTGGCCCTGGTCACACGGGAGGCTTTGATCCGCAAGAGGGATGGATCAGGGGCGCATCAAGCAGGCGCGATCACACCACAACATCTGGGATGCGGCGCGCACCTGTCCCCGATCTGTCTCTTCCGGACGAAGATGCGGATCAAAAAAACCTCTACGAAACACTAGTACTTACCGAAAAATCTGCTGCAGGGGCGGACGTGTGATCACCGGCGCGCCCGTCTCTCCCGCAGTATGCGAGGTCCTGCCAAACTGCACATGCACATGTATGTGCAGCGGGCTCGCCTTGCTCTGTGGTCTGTGGCTTCCCCCCAGCATCTGATCATGCTGGGGAGGAACTGTGCGGTGGCTGGGAGGATCTGTCTGATCCCGCCGCACTTCTCTTTTGGTGTGGCTCAAAAAAGCCGCACTTTGGCCGCGCCTATTTCCCCCGGTGTGACCAGGGCCATTGTTGAGGTATTTTGTGAAAAGTTTCGTGGAAGTCTAAATGACCTATTTATCTAGTACTGCTCTTACAGCTATCACCTTGAGCAGAAAAAGTCTAAATCATCATTTCTACACCATTTCCCATATGTGTTAACATCCTTCTAGTATTATAAACGGCTGGTGTCAGAGACAGGGCTTTCTCTGTGGTGGTGCCTTGATTTAAGATGATGTGAAACATCAGTTGTCTTATTTTTCAGTGGCCTGGGTCAAACCAGCAGAAGCTTGCATGTTGGAATGTCTGGAGCTCAAGCAGGTTTGCATCCTTGCAGTGCCTCTATGAATTTTTCCTGTGATCAATCCCACAAGGTGTTGGTTTTTGCAAAAGGTTCCTGCACACAAGTACTGAAGGGTAGATAACTCACAGGAATCTCTGCGTACTCGCATGGAGCACTCAGATGGGGCCTGCTCTGACTTAAGTACTTGGTCTATACATTTGACAATTCTAGTGTTAATGTTTTCTTCCAGTTTACTTGGGACCGAAGTTAAGTTGATGGGTTTGTGATATGTATCAGTGATTTTTATTAAGCAATTTAGGCTGATCCATAGGCCATAATGGTTCTTTTGGGAAATACGCTCAGTGATTTCTTGCTCAGGTATTTGGGTCATGGAAGATATTAGCCCCATGTAGTCATGGAATAAGTTTGCTGCTACGACTGCACGGTGCCTAGAAATTCAGAGGAGATTTTCCCTTTGACTTCAGTGAAACAAGGAAAGTCTATCAGAAGCAGAGAGGGAAAAAATTACCATCATGATATAAAATATCCAGTCATGTATAACTGAGCTAGTCAGGAAAGCACACTGAACATTTCTCACGAAAGAGAACTGCAGCATATATTTTAATTCCCAGCCAGGCAATTCAGCAGGGAGCCTGTCTCTGGAACCATCAGGCAAGCTCGGCAGGAAGTTATTTTAGAGGACATCAAAGAGCAGGAAGCTGAGAATTCATATTCATGATGTACTATAGCTCTTCACCCTGCTGTATCCCTTCTAAATGTGAGTCAAGAAAGCCACAAACAAGCCAACCACCCAATCACAACCGCATTTTATTTTGCAGAAAGACAATCCTACTGAGAGCTTATCTAAACATAGTGGCTTCAATTCTGCTTGTACTTAGAGGCATATAAACCCTGTCGGTTTTAGTTGAACTGCCTGTATGTGTAACTGAACAAGACTGCATGCTTGTGTCTCTCAGTCATCCGCTTGCATTTTTCAAGATGATTTCAGGGTCTGCATTAGCATAAAGTGATGTGAAGCCTTCTGCTTCAAGTGCCAAATTCCAAGGGGAGCTCTGTTTTTCTGCCTCCAGTCATCACCTTGGAGAATCACTAAAAATTAAGCCCCAGCCACGATCAGTGTTCTGTTATTTTTTATTTTTTCACTTTAGGTACAAAAACCTAAAGCCAGACTTGGATGACTGACGCTGGCATGATCAAATATGAATCCCAGTTCTCCAAATTAGTCTTCATGGACTCTCTCATGTTCTTATAGAACAAGTTTTTCATGTACTTTTACACTGTATCATATCATCTTTTGAACTGATAATGACATTAAACTATTTTGTAATTTACAAGACAAACTGCTGGTCCCACCCACCCCCATCCCTGAAAAAGATTTTGGAGAAGGCTGTGACCATTCTCAAAAGCTATTTTTTAAAAGACAGAAATGACTACACTAGTAGCTGCAAAAAAAAGGCAGCTGCAGGACAAAGATTTACATAAATGACTACACTAGTAGCTGCAAAAAAAAGTGAAAGGCAGCTGCAGGACAAAGATTTACATTGCTTGAGAATCACAAAATGGACTTATGGTTGGTATTGTAAGATATTTGTCACAGTTCATTACTGAATCAGTGAATATCTGCTAGGTACCATCCAATAAACTGCATTTCCCAAATCTATTCCATTTATGAAATGCTGCTAATTTGAGCAAAAAACAGACTTACCACAATCATTTACCACACCTTAGCTGCATATTCTCTCACTGCTCTTTCTAACAAATGTCATGATGATGGTTCAATAGTATATATAAACAAATGCAAGGCCAACAAGGCTAGTATTTAAGATAATTGGGCTATCCTTGACAACAATAAAAAACTTAAGAAGAAAAATTATCTAAGAGCCATTGATCATACATTAATGGCTCATCAACTGGACGGCCATCACATGGAGGTAAGTGGCCAGATGAGGGTACTAGAAAATAGATCTAATGTAGCTGCTGCTTCACACAATGAGCCATTAATGGGTACAGGATCATCATGTGGATCAGCTCCCATCATGTACTGTACTAGGTATGGATATAAGGTATTCAGGTTCAAAATTGCTGACTAAGTACCAATACTGTAAGACCTTGGAGACCCATGGCAGCTTGGACATCTTGGAGGGCAATGGGACAGTTGCCATTTAAAGCGCTCATTTTCTCTTTTGCTGCTAGTTTTCAGCTACAGCAGTGGTGGTGGAAGAGCAGATGCAGCTGGAGAACCAACCCAGAGTGGCATTCCCTGGTTGCATGGCAACCATTTCCAGCCAAGGACAGGTCAACTGCTGACGTTGCTGGCCCAGTAAGGTTTTCAGAGTCCACCACAGTTGGGGCATCTGTGGATTTATGTTTAATTTGTATTTGAATATTTGCTTATTTTGTCTTTTGTGAGCTGAGTGGAACATCTTTCTCATGGAAAAGCAGCATAAACATGACCTACATATTACAGTGACACCCAAGAAACAAAAAGCCTCAAAAAGTAAACTACATGTTCTTCACTTGCAGGATTATTGCTTAAAATACTCTCCCTCTGATTATCTTACTTTATTGCTTAAAATACTCTCCCTCTGATTGATTATCTTATTGCAGAAAGCAATTAAAACTTGCAGTCTAACTGGTAATACATACCAAATGTATTGCACTGTATACAAATCTTGGTTTTTAGAGGTAAATACACTGGTAGGGCCTTGTACCAAAACTGTGTATTAGAAATACTAGATCTAATTTATCCATGCTGTTACTCAAAAACTGAACAAAACCTCATGTTTTCCCAGGAAGCAGTAGGCACTTTTGAAAAAGGAATGTCATAAAAGATCTCTGGTATTATACCTTGATGAGATACAGGAGCTGAAGGGATGGTTGGAATCCAGGAAAAGATTCTGTGATTACTTTTTTTTAATTTTTATTGAGAGAAATGCAACAGAACAGCAAAGAAAAACAAAAATGCATTACAGTCAATCAGCAGGATATGAGGTGAAGACAGGACTGTAAAATCCAAGAATAGACACGGAGTAAACAAGATACCCCAACACAATCCACAAAGTAACCTTCGTATCCGTCAAAACCAACCTAAAGTGAGTTTAATTTCAGCTCTCTTCATGAACAAAAATGGTGATTGAGCCTGAGAGAATCATAAAGTATTATTTTAGCATCTCTTTGACCTTTTTAATATGAATAAATAGTTAAAAACGGACCCAAGGGATGTAGGAAGTCTTTGATGGAAGAATGTCATTTTCCGACATATATTGAAGAACCCTTGACCAGACCACAACAAACCGATCAAAACCTTTAGCCGTATTTTGCGTGACTTGTGTACGTTTGTCTAAAATAAACTGATCCCACACTTTTTCAAACCAAATTTGAATTGAAGGAGGCGAGCTGGCTTTCCAGGCAGAAGCAATGGCTAGTCTTGCAGTTGCTAACAATTTGGAAATGAGTTCCTTCTGGGCCTTGGTAGTAGAAGTTAGGTCAAGCAAATCAAGAAGTGCAAGTTTGGGGCAGAGCGGTAACGATTGTGAGGTGATCTTATT
>NW_015174336.1:280550-306074 GCF_001447785.1 Gekko japonicus
TTTTTGAACAACTAGAGATCCCGCATGAAGACTCTATTTTTGTTACTTAGCAAAAAGGAGAGAAAAAGATTGTCTCTAACGTTCACACATTTAAAAATAAAACAACTGTTGTTCAGATGCTCAGCGAGAAGACTTTCCCCTTTCCACTTCCCACCACCTCCACAAGTTAGTATGCCTCTGATTTCATCTTCCCACTTCGCAGGAGGTGATCTGGGCATCCCCTGCCAGTTGCTGTGACTTCAATCAGTTGTTCTGAAAGCCAGTGATGCTTGTCAGTGTTAGAGAACAGGCAAGGAGATAAAGGTTTCTCCATCTCCAAACTTTTATTTGCACTTTCACTCACCTTTTGATGCCTCTCTTCCATGTAACCTTTTTGTGTTGTATTTTCCTCTTTTCCACTTAGTTTAAACATCTCACCTACCTCTAATGTTTTATTCTTTGTTATTTTTTCAATTCTCATTTCTTTCTCCTTCACTTTGTCAACATCTTCTGATACATAGCTCAGTTCTATAACTCATACAGATGGCATATCTACTACAGATACTTCTCTGAAGCATAATCCTTCAACTCAAACTGCAACTGCTTATGATATAAATGATGAATACTGCAGGTTCAGTCTTCCAGAAACAATGAATGCTCATTGTAGTGTCATAAAGGAAGAGATGGGGGGGGGTGAGCTGTGGTAGTGATGGTGAGAGAAGAGCAGTAAGAAGTAGCAACAACAGGGCATGGAGGAGCAGCATAGGCAGTTAGCAGGGACAATGAGTATGAGGCAGGGTGAGCAAGAAAACAGAAGGACCAGGAGGGGGGAATACAGCTCCTCTCTGAGTTTATTGCGGGCCCTCCCGTCTTGTCATTTCTTAATTTGAAACATTTAGAGTATTCTTGCTGTTTGTCTTAACTCTTCACTTTAAAAGAAACTATGATGTTTCGTGGGATTGTGCCACTAATAGAGAAATACTTATGCCGTGTAACTTAAAAGTGGGCAACATACTCAGTCTGCCAAGACTCTGCTCCTCCATCTGCCTGCAAACAAGTGATCACATGGTGATTTCTGGCAAGCATAATAGTCCACCCTCAAGGAGCTCTACCAGGCCAGCCTCTGATGAAGTGTTTTGAAGAATAAGGCTGCATAACAACCTCTCCCTGCAGCTCTAATTTTTTTTTAAGTGTTCCTCTATGCTTTTGTACATTCTTTATGTTTCTTCTGTTAAAGGTCAGTATTTCTGCTTGCCACTTCTTTTGTTAAAGGTGAGTATTCTTAGTCGTACTTGCTTTTCACACATGCAGGCCTTGTTCAGGCGACTACAGAAAAACACTTGTTAATGCCAAAATCTTTTAGTTAATTTCTTTGGGTACAACTAGCCCCAAATATGCATTCCTTTCTTCCCATGTTACAAAGCTCATTTTTAATATTAATCCTAACCTTTATAGTGGTTTCAATATTTGTTCCTGTTGTAGCTTCTATATTCCTTCATCTTCCTTCTAAGTTATTAATAAAAGCTGACCCAGGACAGTTGCCTGTAAAATACAATGTGTTAAATTTGACAAATACTGACCAAATACGTTTAACCTGATATGAACCAATTTTACTGAAGAACTTTCTTATCAACTATGCTACAGTTACCCATTCTTTTGAGGAGATTCGAAATGGAGGTCTAAACTGGCTGCCACTGGCTGCTCCCTGAAATTCATTCATGTGCAATTTGTTCTGTAATGCAGTTTAATCTGCTCTAAATCTTGAATAGCCTCAAGATCCCTTTACTGGTCACAGGACACACAATAGTTTAAAATTAAAATGCATACTGTGATTGTACTCATTATGACACCAACCTAGAAAGATGCCTACCACCTCATTTCCTTTAATATTAAAAAGAGGAACCTGTCAGTGCCACAGTTGGTTGCTTATGCCTACCTTTGTTTTAAAGCAGGATATACCAGTCTTCTTTTTAATGAGAGCTACTTCTGGGTAAACTTAAATATTCTGAGCTACTTAACCCCTCCCTGGCATGTTACCTGGTTTATATCTGATTATATATCTGTCTTTTAAGTCACACACAATTCTTTGTTGGTTTATCTACAATGAATGATTTCCAAGTTGGAAACAGAACCACAGCATTTGAGAGGGGTACATAGGGATATAGCTATAAGCCTTATTCATGTTTTAACACTTTACTCAGATAAAAGCAAATGTGGGTGAGTGTGGATTTGAGGGTAAATAGAAGGTTCTTGCTAGACAAGAAAGAGTGGGTAGCAATGTACTTCAAAAAGAGTCAACAAAGGAACACTTTGCACTGTGATGGTATGAGCCTAAACATCACCAATACAGCATGCTCACCCTCTTATGTTAATGTAAAGAAAAAGGTTACATTCTTCCTGTTTTATTTAAATAGTATAAACATATATACACATAGTGAGAACTACAAACTTGGTGAAAGTGTGTCAGATCTGAAGCTAAGGAATTTGTATGTCTCTCTCAAACCTCATACACAACACATGCATGGACAGAACCAACACATGTAAGGTCCAGCCCCCCATTGTCAGGAATATTTCCCAAACACTTGGATGAAGACTAAAGCTTGTACATGCATATGAATGCATGTAGGTGTGGGATAGAGTTGCTAACCTTCAGGTGCGGACTGGAGTTCTTCTGGAATTAAAATTGATCTCTAGACTACAGAGGTCAGTTCCCTTGAAGAAAATGGCAGCTTCAGAAGGTAGACTCTATAGCATCACATCGCTGAGCACCCTCCCCTTCCCAAACTCTGCTTTCCCTAGGCTCTACCTGCAAATCTCCAAGAATTTCCCAACATGGAGTTTGCAACCCTATAGAGGGATGAGGCCACTAAGCCTGACTGAGATCAAGTGGAGGGCCAGCATTTTCACTCCTGGTCTCTATGTACATTGTGTTGGTCCTTTCCATACATACATGTGTACAGAGCTTCTATTGCCCTAACCAGTATAGGAAGCTGCTGATACACTGGTCTCATAGAATGAGTATTTGTGAGCTGGACAACCCAAAATCTGAAGTGGACCAGTTTCTGATGCAATTTAATAATCAGAGTTGCAAAATTTTAGAATAGCATTTTGGAGTAAGAAGAAATAAGCTATGTTCAAGGCAGAGTTCCACTAATTTATGGAGAATAGCTTTGATTTCAAGTGTGCAGAGTCAGTTTTGGCAACTTGGTATCATGGACACATCTGTAAGAGGATGAGTCTGTCTCTGTGTAGGCCAAGCTACATGATATGTGAGATGCCATGTGTGACGGAATTAAAGATTTGAGAACAGCAGCAGGTAAACAAAGGAGCTGCTGAGTCATGGGACTGAGAGTGGTGGGGGCCAGTTGGCTTGGAACTCTCAGTGAGTGACAGATAACTGTGAACAGCTGACAGTTGGGCAGAGACAGTTGGAAGAAAGTTAGCAGTTGGCTAACTGGAGAACTCTGAAGAGGACATAAGCCTCTGGGCTCAGTGGAATCAGCCGGATAGCAGTTTGTGTGGAAAACTGTGGCTGAATAGCACTCTGCACTGGTACCTTCTAGTGTAAAGAGGAGAGTGAACAGAGAGTGCACAGTATAATACCTCAGTGGTCACAAACACCAGAAACACTGCTCCAAAGGAACTGATAAAGGTGACTAAGGAAGGGCTAAGGGTCTGGAGGACTCTGGAGAGCTGGGGTAGTCGCACCAGTAAGACTCAAGGGACCGGGCAAAGCCCAAAGGTTAACCACAAAACAGTTACTGGAGAGTAGGACCATAGATGGGTGTTGTGAACTAAAGAACATCTGAGTCAAACTGAGAGTGGTAAGCATACAGCCTATGTAAAGGCAAAGTGAAGTGCTTATTCTACAAAGTATCAAAATATCCTGTGTAAATATATCCCACCCCCATGTTGAGTTTTCTGTGAAATAAAGAACTGTGCTGTCTGACTTTTACAAGCACTGGTGCCTGGCTCTTTGAAAAAGAATTATACTGGGCAGTTGTCCACAATACATCCTGAAGATATATATACAAACCCCAAAGAGACTACTTTTAAGTGTGAACTAGTCAGCCATCAGAAAGCAGAACTGATCACAGTAAAATAAACTGAATCCAGTACAAATAAATATATATATAGGCAGTGACACCACAGCTCGGTCGTTGTGTTATACCATGTTATATAAGAACCAAGATGACATACTGGTAAGAGTGTCAGATTAAGATCTGTGCCACTTCCCTGACTGCAGGCACACAAAACCTTACTTAGCTCATGGTTTAAAACTCACAAAGAGAAATCTCCCTGCCAACACCTGCCTGGATCTGAACAGACTCATGTTCAAGGTTCTCCCTTATATTCATGATGGTTTGGAGTAAGGGGAGTGATCCTTAATTTGGAGAAAAGTCTCTTAAGGGGAAAAAAATAGAGGAGCTGGGTTGCATGTTAACAGATTAAGTGTACTCTGACTCTCAATATGCTGGTCATAGTAAAAAATAATCTTATGTGTGCTTGGAGGGGGAAGTTAAAGAACTGAACATTGAGGTGCATCACCTTGAGGCCATATCTTCCATAGTAGAATGAGTTACACGTTGGGTCCATTTTGCCATACATAGCACCCTTATCTACTCTGGAAAACACTACTTAACAGCTACCTCAAGACTTACTTAAGTCAGCTGCTTGCCTGTGGACTGAAGCTACATTTAAAAAAACCACAACCCAAAGCATGTCTGCTGTTCCACCAATAAAGTTCTGCAGCTCTGACAATCCCATGAAACACCCTAGCAACCCATAGCAGTGTTCCTCCAGTCAACTCAGCCGGATAAAAGCCTGGTCAACTTGTGTTATACCAAGCTAAACATAGCCTGCTTGCAGAGTTGGCAGTATCCATGGGGAGCCTGGAATTCTCTCAGAATGACAACTGAACTCCAGACTACAGAGATCAGTTCCCCTAGAAAAATGGCAGCTTCACCACAGATTCCAAGTGAAATCTCTCCCCAAATTCTCTGTTCCATAGGCTCAGCTCCCAAACCGCCAGGAAATTTCCAGGTTGTAGTTTGCAACCATGTACACTGGCACAACAAGGGCTTCAAAAGACCCTGATCATTTATGAAAACTGAAAAAATGGTTGGAGATAAACATTTGCTAGGTCAGTTGTTCTCAAATAGGAATGGGCATGAACTGGGCAAATGTGGTTCATTTTGGTTTGTGGCATGCCCAGTTCGTAAGCCACAAACCATAACAAGCTTTTAGGTGCCAAATGAACTGGTTTGGTTCATGATGTGGTAGAATGCCCCCCTGGCATTCTAGAGACATCAATCTCACAGGAGATTTCCTGCCAACTCTTCTCTACCTGCCCTCCAAGTTTGGTGAGGATTGGATTTATGGGGTCTGAGTTATGCCCCCCCAAGAAGATACCCCCAGGAAAGTGCTTTTTTGGGGAAATGTCAGGCACAAGTTCAAATGTGTATAGAATGGACCCACTGCAAGCAACACACACCAAACACACAGGGAACCTCACCCTACCACACACTCTTCTACAATGTCCCCAAACTGGGGCAGATTACCTTTCTGCAGACCTGGTTAAGGACCCCCTGGTTAAGGATCCCCAGTGCTCTCTCTAGAAAAGATAGCTACAGTTACAAGAGTCAATAGAATGGCTCAGGAACAAGCCACTGACACCAAACTCATAGGATATTTCACCTGGGCAGACCCTCCCCGGATAGACACTGTAAGCAAGGTAAGCAATCCCCAACACTTGCAGTCCCCCCAAGTCTCAAAAGGCAGGTTCTGAAGGCCAGAAAGGCAGACATCCCCAGAGTTTTGACAGGGGCTCCCCAAAGTAACCCCACAACAACTTGGCAGGCTGCCCACAACTCTTATAGTCCTCCCCCAGGACTGAAACACATATTGGCAGGCTGCCCACAACTCTTATAGTCTTCCCCTAGGAGCACACCCATCAACTGAGGTGTATTATTCTATGTAGCAAAGGAATGGAAACACATGTTGAGCTGGCAGGGCCACCCTCAAGTCTCAAAAGGCAGGTTCTGTAGGCCAGAAAGGCAGACATCCCCGGTGTGTGTACAGGTGCTCCCAAGGGGGGAAAAGCATCCTCCCCTTCCACATCCCAGGGCCCTCTTGCTACTCCCACCTCAAGTATACCCCTCTGTGGCTTCTCCCATCCCAGTGCTAGAAAGCAGCTGTGCTTCCCACCTTCTCCAATCCTGTTGGTGCTGGAGGAAAAAGTGAAGGCCAACAGGAGGAAGAAGAATCCCATTCGGTCTCATCAGGGAGAAGCAGAGGGGGAGCAGGAGGCCCCTCCAAGAAAGGCTCCCCACACTTGGGGTGCTGTGGGTGGGACATCGGTAGGCCACCCTCCAAGAGATAATTCCCCCAGGGATGACAACAGTGCCATCCAAAAGGGCTACATAGAGGGCCCAGGAGGCAGTCACTCACCTCGTCAATGAGATGATTGCTGTGGATGGCCAACCTATTCCCCTTCCCATAGCCCTTCACTGCTTGCTGCAACACCTGGCTCCCTGATACTCCACCCCTCACAGAGGGCCATGAGCCAATGAGTCTTGCCTCCCATGCACCACTCCACAGATAATAGTCAAGGCTCAGCTCTCCAAAGTTCAAGGCAGAACTGTATACTTCACAGCACACCTCTGGAGCAGTCAGCAGTACAGCTACCTCTCCCTTACTGCCCACTGCTGTCAACCAAAGGGCCTCTCTGTCCAGACTGTCAAGACACTGCCCAGGCCCCAGGAGGGGACAATCTTGCCACCAGTCTACAAAGTGGTTCTGCTCCATTCACAGGAGATGGATGCAGACTACACAGAACAAAACATCACTGCCATGATACAGACTAGTCTGAGGGAGTGGGTGGGCAGCAGCAACATCATCCATGGCTACATGGTCACAGATACCAGTGCCAACATGATGGCAGCAGTAAAGGCTGCGTGCCTCGAGGGCATTGTCTCTCTGGTGCACATGCTTCACCTAGTGGTGAAGGATGCTCCAGGCCTGGGGAGCACTGTGAATGTCACTTGGGATGTTGCCACCCTCAAAATGTGGTCCTTCCTTGAGGCTGCCTGTCTGCTGCATGAGAGGCAGGGGGAAGGGGTGAACCTGAACACCTGAGGCACCCAGTAGCTAAGCCCCTCTGCTTGGCATGAGCAAAGAAACAGGGTGGCTCAGAGCCCTGAGTCCACCTAAAACCCAAACCCCACCAGGGGAGGTGTTCACAATCAGGAATAAATGAATGTGCTCTACTTTTAACGTTCCCTGCCTCTCTTTCTAACTGCCAACACCCAACAGAGGAGAGGATGTGGAGCTGAACTGATCTCATAGAGCAGAATGGGAACGCTGTTACTGTCAGCCAGCAGTGCCTGTTAAGCTTTGGAGGGTTCCTATTGGTATTTCCAAGGCTGGAAAATGACACCCCTCTGCGCTGTTTTGGAGTTTTGTAAACAGTTTAATTGTGTGGAGACAGTCTGACTGGAAACGTATCAATTCGTGAACCACTTGAAAGTTTGTGGAAAGTTTGTGCTGGTTGACCTGTCTTGAACTTCAGTTTGTGAACCACAAACTACCCAAAATTCATCAGGAACTTTAGTTCATGAGCCTGTTTGTGCCATCCCTATTCTCAAACGGTGGTCTGGGATCAAAAAGTGGGTCACAACATTATAACTGGTTGGCCTTGAAGCCAAGAGTGAAGAACAGGGTAAATGGCTCTTGAAAGGTCAATGATGTCAAAACAAACATGTAAATAAGCAGGGGAGGGTTTCTCTTCTATTTGTATATTTAACGAAGGCATGCCTAAATGATAATGAATCTTAAAAAAAATAAAAATCTATTAAAAAAGGAAAAGTCAATGATAATGTGGGTTTGCTAGACCTCAGTGTATGAAATGACCATAATAGAATCATGTTGTTCAGTAACAGTATACATCAATAATAAACACAAAAAGTAAGACAAACTTGTTTAGATTTAACTGAAGTAAGAGTCTTTTTTTTTTTTAAGATGGGGAGAGGGAAGGCAAGTATAGAGTTACTTTTGCAAGTGGGACCCAAAAGGTCCAGTAAGTTCAGAAGTAGGCCCCACTTCAAAAAGATTCAAAATCATTGTTAGGCCATGTTACATAGTTGCTAAATTATTTTAGATTAAAGGGTTGTACAGGTTGTAGGCTTATATTCATAATGCATGGCAAAGCTCTTATTTTTGCCTTTAAAACTCTGCCATCTTTGGCAGAAGAAAGCAGATAAATTGTTTTCATAGATTTCAACAAAAACGGAATAGAACGTAGCTAGTGTAGCTAGTGTAGACACCTCAATGAACAAACATATAACGTTACTGAAGATGAGAGTGTATACATACTTATGCCCTCTACCTGTTCACAGAAGATAAAATCCTCAGGAATAGCTGATGACTAACTACAGAATTTAGCTCACATACCCAACGAGCAAGAACAAATGGCTTTAGTTTACATCAGTGTGGTATGAGATGCTTTTTGCAAAAGCAAGTTTTCAGAGCAAATATATTATTTATGTTAAAATCATCAGCACATAAATACTATCAAGCAAACAATACACTGTAAGACCAAGAACACTAGTTCTATGAAGATGGCCATTTACAAACATGATGATCTCCTTTAAAAATAGCCATAGTGCTGCAAAAAATATGGGGAAATTGGGAAAGGACATAAAATAACGGTGTTTGTACAGAGACAAGAATCAGGATGTTTGAGACTCTACTCATGTGATTGTGAGGGAGAAATTGGTGACAGACAAGGGAAAGATTACTGCAGAGCTAAATGATTTCTTTGTCTTGGTATGTTCACCAGGGAATGTGAGGGAAACATGCCAGAATCAGAGGGAAGTTTCCTAGCAGCAAAAAATGAAAAATTAATGAAAATAAGGGCAACATCAGAATAGGTAAAAAGAAACAGCAATAGGTAAACAGGGACTGAAAATTCCAAGACTAGATGGCCTGTATTCCCAGCATGACTGAAACATTACAAATTGGGGGGAAGAAATATTAACTAAGGTGTTATATTTTCACACTGAATCAAGGAACGCCAGTTTGAAAAAGAGGACAGTGAATTGATGCATTTTAAAGGATTAATCTGGAAAAGCAGGGAGAAATTTATCTGTATTTAGGAATAACTGTAAGAGATTTAACCAGAATCAGACCAATAAAAGAGCACTTTTCACTGGGAGACATATATCTCTCAGTACCTATTGTAAGTAGAGAAGATATGCAAAAACAATGAAAACTAGCTGTCATATGACATACTCCAGAGTAACAACTTGTATGATGCCTACACAATGGCTATTCTGTTCCAAAGGCCCTATATATTGAGCAGGAGAAGCTGCTTTGCATGAAATGGGACTAGCAATAGAAAAGCTAACTATGATGAACAGCTGATTCCTCCCATCTACTTTGCCTAGTACAGTAATGCAGACACTGACTCAATGACTCAATGACAGCATCCTCCCTTTACCACTCTAGTATGCACATCATTGCTCTCCTGTTTGTAGTAGAAGAACAAGAGTCCTAATGGTTTTTGCTGATTATTGTCCCCAATTGCCCAATGTCCATCGTTTTGTTAAGAATACCACAAGTGGTACCAATGCTTTATCGAGATCATCAAAAGCCATGGATGCAGATAGAAGAATCATATTCATCACCCTTCCGCCTACAAGAAATTTTTTGGGTGAAACCTAATCTCAGGCCAAGAAATATTAAGCTCAACATGCTCTTAACAACTTCAATCAAAAAGAGACTACTCCCACCCGGAATTTCTCAATTGTCAACATACCTGCGTCAAACATGGTTCCGGAATGGCTCCCAATGCATTTGATGACTGGACAGAGGCAAACCTTAGCCGTCCATGTGATTTAGTATATCAAGGAAAAATTAAGGATAAACAATACTTCGACCAATGTATCAGTGCACCAACACACTGGCACCAATATCTCCAATTGAAAAATGTAATAGAATTTATGGCGGGCCAAGGCACATTCCGGAGAGATCTGATACCTATGGAGAAGATTATAAAGATATACCCAACCACATCAAAAGGGATATTGTCCAAAATATATAAGGTGATAGTGACAACAGAAAACCGAATAAAGTCAAGCTATCAACTCCGCTGGGAGGAGGACCTAAACCAACAATGGAAAGACAAAGATTGGGATTTGATCTGGGCCTCCCCAATGAACAAATCTACAATATTTAACCTCCGACTACAGAATTTCAAATTGCTCACAAGATGGTACATGACTCCAAAACAACTAAACAAAATTAACAAAAACAACGACACCACATGTTGGAAGAAATGTGGGTAGACGGGCACATACATTCACTGCTGGTGGAGTTGCCCGGTGATTTGTCAATTCTGGAACGAGGTAACACTGCGCATCAATGAAATGACCAACCAAAGAATCTCCTGTACGCTGGAATTGATGCTATTGAATAAATGGGATGACTCCACAAAAGAAGACAGGATGAACCTCACGTCGCTATTACTTGCAACGGCTAAATTAACAATAGCCACCCTATGGAAATCTCCCAATCCCCCCACGCTGTCTCTGTGGCATGATAAGCATTGGGAACAGTTTGTCATGGCTAAAATTACTGACCTAAATCGAGAGGCCCAGACACCATACACCACATCACACACAAAATTTAGAAGGCTCTGGTCACTGGTGGTGAATTATATGACGAAACACAAAATACTTCCCACAAACCTCAACTATCATAGGTGGTTTTTTTTATATCACGTCATCACTTTCATTATTTGAATAGATATATAAGTCTACATCTACTGTTCGGTCTCTAACACCCACTTATGGTGCAAAAGTTCAGAGTAGCCATAAAATAAAATAAAGAGTAAATTATAGTTAACAGTTATAGACTGTTTTAGAGATATTGTTGTGTTGTTTTTTACTGTTGTAAGCCGCCCTGAGCCGCTTCGGCGGGAGGGCGGGAGAAAAATCAAATAAATAAATAAACAAACACGATCATCAAGATTTTTACCCGGGATCCATATAGTTCATACTTTAACCATTACATACAGTGGTTACAACTCTTATCTCCCTTTGTTGTATACCCTCCTGTCATTTTCGAGTTTGTGATATTTTTTTTTCTGTATTCAACTGTACTATTAAGTAAAAGGATAAAAAAAAATTAAAAAAAGAATAGCAGAATGAACTGAAGAAGCTTCCCAGACAGTCGGCCATAAAATAATAGAGACATTCAATTTTTTGTAAAATTCTCATTCTCTTACTAGTGGAGCAGGAACTTGTTCTTATTTTGTGGAAGGGCTTACTTTTTTTTTTTGCTTCACTGTGGGAGGGGAGCAAGTAAAACGACTGATTTGACTGAACCAGTTGCTCACATTTACAAATCCTACAAAGCACAGAACTATCCCCTTCATCCTCTGAATCTCCAAGAAAACACACATAACCTACTACCAATTTTCATTTTAAATTTAAAACAGAATAATGACAGCATACAGATCAAATATAGGAACTGGCATTGATTTATAGATTATTGAAATTGACATTTTAACCATAATGTATATCTAGGGAGTTCTTATTTATTTTCTGCATTTTATTCTGCTTTTCTCTCCAAAAGGACCCAAAGCAGCTCTCAGAAAAATACAGAAATATAATTTGCTAAATTAAACACATAATACAATTAAATTAAAACCAACCAACAAACAGATCCCAAACAGGTCCTGATCAGTAAGGCTGCCGACACAGATCCCAAGGCATAGGGTAAGAGTCCTTTGGCTCTTGTTCTCTGGCTTGTGCCCAGGGGCTGGCACCTCAAGCCCTGCCCAGGTTTTAAGTACCTGCAAGGAGAGGAAGACAACCTTAGCCCAGATGGAACTCAGCTGATGCTAGCTTGCTGCCACCAGTCCAGTAAGATTTCACACTCCCTGCGTCGTATTCTAAAAGCATTGTCTAATACCAGTTGTTAAAAACAAATGACAGTTTATTAAAATAATGTAGGGAAAAAAAACAGCATTTTAATGGAATTAGTGGACAGAGATCTCATTCTTACATAAAAGTACCATTTTGAGGCTCCTTTTAAAAGGTTCACCTTTTGTAGAGTTTAGACACTAGCACAATGTATTTTATTAAAACCTAGCTGTCACATGTTTGCCTAGTTAGTATACTTTAACATGTTCTGTTCATCAGAATCTACTGAAACATAGCCTTTATTTAAATTAGATATTAATGTGAATTACTTGAAATATTAAATAGAATATAATTGTTTATTGTTTTGAATTTTTCTGTGCTGTTGGAAGATATATTGCTAAATAATTGAAAGGATTTTTTTAATATGCTTTTAAACTTGGTTGTTTTGTTGTTCCTGTTTTTAAAAGCATTGTGGGTCACAACTGACAGTTGTAGAAAGAGTCTGTTATTTGTCCATTGGACTGATCATGCAACTCAATTCCTCGAGGTGGCCAGTTAAGGTAATTGCCCGTTTTAGCAATTCTTATGCTGATTGCACACTAGAAAGTAGATGGGAACACTTTTGCCTCATTTGCTGACTTAAGCTTTGTGCAGCTGGGACTAGTGATTCTTTTCTCCACTGCACTAGACTTTACTACTTTGTTTTCATGCCACTGAATGTAATTAAGCTACCCAGAAGTTGTGTTTGTCCTTCATCAGTGCTCATGACTAGTCATTAATGCTTTTGGTGTTCAAAGTAAAAGACAAATGAACAAGCCACAGACAGCAATATGGGTCATGCAAAAATTTCTGATTCAGTACAACTTTCCATGCAGTGGTTTCACATACTGTACCACCTCAGCTTTCCCATTAGGAGCTGTCTGTTCAAAGGGTCCCTCTGTCAAAATCTTTCCACAAATTCGAAACTGACATTATCAAAGAGAAATTCCCTAGCTCACTCTATGAATATACCACACACTGGCGGGGGACTTTGAAAGTGTCCCTGGAGGGGTGGGGATGTCCCCAATGTGAAATTTGCTGCTTGGAGTTCAGGCGCAGACAGCCTCCGTTTGTAAAAAGCATTTAAAGCAGGGGTGTTGAACTCATTTGTTATGAGGGCTGGATCTGACATAAATGAGACTTTGTTGGGCCCGGCCATGTGTGTCATAAAATGTAATGCCAGGTAGCAGAGATATAAACTTTATAAAGGACACAAACACAAAGGGTTTTTTTTACTTAAAATAAAATCATGCTTAAAACATTAGCATTCTTTCAATATTTTGTTTATTTAACAGTGTCTGATAACTGACACCTCTTGCTCTGAATTATTGCATCAAAACGTCTGTGCTGTTGCAATCTTGAGAATGCTGTTCAGGTGTGTACCTGTAGGCTGCAAACCTACGATGACGCAGCAGCAGCAGAACTGGAAGAAGCAGCAGAAGACAGCTGGTTCCACTGTGGGCCTGATAGAAGCCCTCCAGGGACCTGATCCGGCCCCCGGGGCCGCATGTTTGACATGCATGATTTAAAGGGTCTTGGGGGTGAGGGCCCTTTAAATGCTTTTTAAAAGCAGGAACTGCCAGCGTCTAAACTGCAAGCCATTCAAGCATGTGGCCAGTGGCCACCCCTCTCCCTTCTCTCCTGCAAGTTTTAAAGGGCCCTCCAGCTGATCGGTGGGCTATGTGCTCCAGCCGATGAGCTGGAGGGGCCTTTAAATCTTGCAGGATGGGAGGGACAGGGGTGGCCGCTGGTGATCGCCCTGGGGGGCACGGCTTCCCCATGGCCAGCCAGCGGCAGGCAGAAACCTGCGAAATCAGGGGATCCCTTGCCCCCACCTGGGGACTGGCATCCCTAATGTAGGCTGAAGTACTTTTAAACAACAAACTTTTCCTGTGAAATCTGAGGTGCTTTGAAGGAAATGTTCTAAAAATCTTTGAAACAGCCTGAAGAAAGGACCTATCCTTCTTTATTCTGTTAATTTGCCACTAATTCGGTGGGAGGGCGGGATAAAAAATCGAATAAATAAATAAATAAATTATCAGTATGAAAAGCTGCATTTTAAAATTCTAGTCATTCACTGGATAAACAGAGAAGCAGGAAGGAAGCAGTGGAAAACACAGGGTTGCCAGGTCCCTAACTGGCATCCAGTGGGGGTTGGAAGTTCCATGTCTTGGAGCTTTGCACAAGTGCCATGATGACATCACCCAGAAGTGACATCATCACTCATAAGAACATAAGAACATAAGAGACGCCAATGTTGGATCAGGCCAAAGGCCCATCCAGTCCAACACTCTGTGTCACACAGTGGCCAGAAATACCAGTGCCATCAGGAGGTCCAGCAGTGGGGCCAGGACATTAGAAGCCCTCCCACTGTTGACCCCCCCCCAAGCACCAAGAAGACAGAGCATCACTTGCCCCAGAGCCCCTAGCTATACCTTGTGGCTAATAGCCACTGATGGACCTCTGCTCCATATGCTTATCTAATTCCCTTTTGAAGCCGTCCATGCTTGTAGCACCCACCACTTCCTGTGGCAGTGAATTCACTCTGGGCACACCATTGAGGGATTCTCTAGCATTTGGCTTTAAAACTCTATAATACCATAGAGTTTTAATGCTGAATGCTACAGCGTCCCTCAATGATGTGCCTGGCGCACCTCCGGGTGATGTCATCCTGCCGGCTATATCGGCCTGATTCTGGCACTTTGGGGGTGGGGTTCCCCCTGCACCGGATCTGGGTGGGAGGGCTGGGGGCCTCTAGAGCGGGCAAACCCCTGCTCCCCCTGGGGACCTGGCAGCCCTAGACACAGAACATTTACAATAGAGCTGCACCCTTATATGATACTTTGTTTCTTTCATGCTACTGACATGGTGTCCACTTATAAAGAATCTAACTCATGTAACTAATGAGCAAATCGAGGTAATAATCAGTTTAAATCAGGTATGCATCGAGATGCTTTTGTGTACATGACTGCTTACAGTTTTGTTTCAGGAGGCCTGAAGGGAGGCATAAGGGACCTGACATCCCAAAGGCCAGACAGAGGGAGCACAGGGCCATCAAGACAAAGGGACATCACCTGGGGGCTAATGGGCAGATTTAGACAGTGAGTTGCTATTGTGGTTCTTCCTCAGCAAAAAGCCTCTGAGAAACAGTGTTTAGCTTAAGTAACAGGATGTGTTGGCTGTACAACTTTAAGTCTCTCTTAACCTCAGACTTTGCAGAGGAGCCTGCAAGAATAAGCAAGAAGCAGGGTAGGGCGGGAGACAATTAGAATAGAACAAAATAAACAAACATCCATAAAAATGAAATAGGGCTGGGACTGTTTGTGAAGGGCAACCATGACAGGGGCACTAATGATATTGGATTGAACTATATAGTTGTGCCAAGTCCCCCCTTCAGTGAAGACCAACAAGGCAAGAACTGAGACAGGCATCCCACCGCTCAAGGACCAGCAGCAGCTGGTTAGACTGGCCATCTAGTCTTGCATAAGTGTGACTGGGAATTTAGCCATAAAATGCTTAAATTATAATATTATCATGTTAATTTAAAAGTAATTATTATGATAGCAAAATGCAACAGAATATATGGAAAATGTACTGTGAGAATTTCCAGACATGCAGTCAGCTTCTTGCAGATCCAAAGAATGTCAACAGTTTACAACAGTTCATGTTCTGTTTGCACATGATGCAGAAACCTTACAAAAATTAAGCAGAGTGGAGACTTACAAATGCACAGGGCATTGCCATCTTCCTTTCCTAGGAGGGACTGCCATATTTCCATAAAGGGTGGTCAAAGAATTGAACAGAGAATCAGTGACTTCCTACTAACTAACTAAGATTCTATAAAACAAAATTAGAGTCCAATGACACCTTTAAGACCAGCATAGTTTTATTCAAGATATTAGCTTTTGTGGGCATGCACACTTCGTCAGATGATGAAGTGGAATTACATATCATAGTTGTATATATACATAAGAACATAAGAGAAGCCAATGTTGGATCAAGCCAATGGCCCATCCAGTCCAACACTCTGTCACACAGTGGCCAAAAATACCAGGTGCCATCAGGAGGTCCAGCCGTGGGGCCAGGACACTAGGAGCCCTCACACTACTGGCCCCCCACAAGCACCAAGAATACAGAGCATCACTTGCCCCAGAGTACCTATCTATACCTTGTGGCTAATAGCCACAGATGGACTTCTGCTCCATATGCTTATCTAATTCCCTCTTGAATACATCCTTGCTTGTAGCCGCCACCACCTCCTGTGGCAGTGAATTCCATGTGTTAATCACTCTTTGGATGAAGAAGTACTTCCTTTTATCTGTTCTAACCTGACCGCTCAGCAACTTCATGGAGTGCCCACGAGTTCTTGTATTGTGAGAAAGGGAGAAAAGTAGCATATGGAGCAGAAGTCCATCTGTGGCTATTAGCCACAAGGTATAGACAGGGACTCTCAGTCTGGGGCAAGTGATGCTCTAAGTGGTGCTTGGGGGGAGCAACAGTGGGAGTGCTTCTACTGTCTTGGCCCCACTGCTGGACTTTCTGATGGCACCTGGTATTTTTGGCCACTGTGTAACAAAGTGTTGGACTAGATGGGCCATTGGCCTGATCCAACATTGCCTTCTCTTATGTTCTCTTATGAACCTTGAATTATATTTAGACCTGTACAGAGGAGCCTGTGATGGCATTATTCCATAAGAGCGAGCTGTTTGTCAGTTTTTCTTAGTTTGTTCCAGAAAATATCAGTCTTAGCCAAGAAAAGCCATGAGCCCTCAAAGGGTAGACCTTCCACCCAAGTGTGTGTTTCAGGAGGGAGAGCAGTTGATCTCACCCAACCATATCTTTTTCAGTATTATAGCTGAGGCCATTGTGCGCACTGAAGCATCGGCTGTATGCTTGCCCACATTCAACTGTTGGTTTGATAATCTAAGTGCTTCTGTTTGGATGACTTTAGCAAAGGACTTCTTATCATCAGGTAGCTGACATAATGGCATGGTCATTAGCTATTCTAAGGTTTAAAAATGACAATGCAGAAATTTTATGACTTGGCAGCAATTTTTCTACCATCCTTGTAGAAAAGGTGTGGAATGGGACCCAGCTCTCTGCTCGGCCTGCATCTCCTCTGCTATTAAAGAAGATGGAGCCAGATGGTTGAAAAGGAAGGGGCAGCCCTCCAGCTGAAACCTATACATATTTTCTACCTTTCATGACATGACAGGGATAGAGGATGGTTTTTCCCTAATAGTTTTTGTCATTTCAAGAATTCCCTCCAGAAGAGGAAAGGCTACAGTCCCTGAAGACTCGGGGTAGAGCTGGCTTAGGATCTTGTCTTGGGGTTTAGCATCCATAGACATGATCTGGATGTCCAGTGATTATACCATTCACACCATCTGTTCTGAGTAAAGATGCAAGTCTTCACTCGGTGACACTGGATCACGGTCCCCAACAGTGTCATCTGGGGGCAGTTCTGAAGCCACCCTGGAGCAGACTATGAACTTCTTTTCATCTTCATCTTTGGAACTATAGGTGATTGGACCTGAACAGGGGGTCCAGTACACTGGTGTCCGTGGCTGTTACATCATCTGGCCCATAGATTCCGTACATAATTCTGACGGTTCTGACAATTGTGGATGATAATGAGAAGAATGGCAGCAAGGGTATTGTTGCCATGGTCCCGAATGAGCCCATTGAGAGGTTGGGGCAGAGAATCTTGGGATGTGATCTGTTGGTATCCTGACTGCAGGCACTAGTTCACATACTGATGGGGACTGTGCCAGTGACAGGCAAATGGGGGATGGGGGTATGTGGAGTAGTACATCCACTAACTTCTACACCTGTCTTCAGAGGTGGTTCCTTCGAATCAGATTTCTTTGGTTCTGTATTTTTTTTTCCAGATCTGCAGAGCCTGATCGATGGAACTTCTATTTTAACTTTGACTTGTGTTTTTTTGGTGGTGGTTCCAAAGATGACCTTTTCAGAGCATTTTCAGGTGTCTATGGTTCAGGTCCAACCTTGGAACTGAGTGGGTCAAAACCACTGATGGATCATGAGAAGCATGGTCAGTGACTGGTTTGGGTGCAGAGAATGCAGGATGTTGTACTCGGGTAGATATCTTTGCTGCTGGGTTAGCTAACATAGAGAGAGCCTTTTCCCACAAAGTGGGTTTTAGCATGGCTGGCCCTGGCTTTTGGGGTAAACTGCTGGCAGATTTTACATGCTGAAATGTTATAGCTTTCACCCAAGCACAACAAATAAATAGAATGCTCATCCATTCTTGTCATCTTCATCGAACAAGAGGAACATTTTTTGAACATTTCTTTGTTTTTTAGAGGAAAAATATGAGTGTTCTACTCCAGTGGCAAAGAGAGAACTGAGGGAGTGTGTGAAGTCCTTCCCTAGAGCATGTGACCATTGGGTGGGAAAACAGTTCCAATGGCTCCAATTGGGAGGGGCTTCTCCTACTCTGTTACTAGACTAGCCAGAAAATCGTCCGGTGGCTGGCCTGCATGCCTCCTCTGCCCCATGTGGGACTACACAGGACAACAATGATGACCACCATGATCACTGACATTTGCTAGTAGTACTTAAGATTTTATGAGCTTAATAGGAAACAGAGAAATCTGATAAAGCTACATGTTAAGGCCAGGTGCCTTCAATAAATAGTTCTTTGATTCTCTTTCTATCATTTGCAAGAAGATCAACCTTTGTCAAGGCCTAAGAACTGAGCCAGGGGAAGTGATGAACTACGTTAACTTTACTCGTGTTTCTCTTTCTTAGTCTTAATCTAAGCAAAGTGCTGACAGACTAAGCTGTAAAGCACCCTTTTGGGATAAAGTTTTCATCCCTTTCTGAGTGATCTGCATTCAGAAAATGCACTTCTACATAGATAGCCATGTTAATCTGTAGCAGCCAAATAAAATGGGGGTCCAGTGGCACCTTGAAGAATAACAAAGTGTATTCCATCTTGAGCTTTCATGAATTAGAGTTCACTTCATCAGATGCATGAAGTATACATCCATTAGGGTGATGCATTTATATTTAAAACAGAAGGGCATGGGGAGCAGGAGATATTCCAAGTAGAGGTTGGTTCAAAGTAAGATCTAATCAAAAGTATGATCTACTCACTCAGAGAGGATGAGGGCTTCCTCCTGCTGGGAATCAAAGGTCATCTGCCACAGGAAAATATACCATGCTCTGTCTTCTTGCCTCATATTACATTCAGGGCAGGAAACATATACACTTACGTTGCGTGGCGGAATAGAGGAGCCTATTTGGGTATGCTGTCAGTAAAGGGGGAGATAGATTACTTTTAATATGCCAGCCTGAAGTCCTAAAAACCAGTAGTGCATAACATGGTAAGATTGGTCAAAGATAGCTTTGAGGGAAATGAGTAAGTCACCCCCATACAGGATTGGTCCCATGGAATCCCACCCAGCTTGGGAGGAAGGAGTTAAAAGGTAAGTTTGCTCAGTAGAAGTGTGCCAAGTCTAGGGAAAATGAGAGGAAAGGAGGCATCAAATGCCTAGACCATCCTTTGTTTAATGTTCTATCTGTTTGTATTCATTTCTCTGAGACAAATGCCATGGTAACTCAGTAACTATTGTAACCTAGTATTCTTTTTTTAAAACAATTTATTTTCCTAGTTCTCTAACACCCATACTGTGTTCTATGTTCCCATGTTTTTGTGCCCTTAGTCTGTAGCGGATCTTTGTTAGTAATAAAGATCTTTTTCTCTTGTAAAAATCTTGGAATGTGGTTCAGATCTCACCTAGGCTCCTGGCTGTTCACCCACATGGAGATACCACACCCTTAGCCAAGCTAGAGAGATTAGCTAAATCTGGGAGGAGAATAACTATTCCATATGTAATATGTTCAACAACAATTCCACTTTCAATGAGTCAGACCACTGGAGGATTTTATGGGGCATCCAGTCATCTGACTGGTAGAAGAAGAGATTGGATTTATACCCTGCCCTTCACTTGGAGAGGTTAGGGGGTCACCTATATGCAAGGAAAGGCCTGCCACCTGAGGCCTCTGAGAGAGAAATGTCATTATCCACGATGGGCCATTATTGGTATGTTGTATCAATTTGAGCTGTGAGGTGTAGGTGCTTGAGCCAGTGGTTTTCTGTTGTTGTTTCTTTTGGGCCCTCTCTTGGAGTTTCTAGGTGTGCGTCTGGCTTGTGGTGAAAGTTCCTGCCTGACTTAACCACTACACCAAAATGGCTCTGGTGGCAAGCAACCCAGGGGATAGAAAGGATGAAGGCTAGGATTCCCTACAAGTAGCTTCAAGCACCCCCTCTTGCACACTGATGTCCCAGTTTTTTGGCCACTCACAGCCTAGAAGCCAGGGAGCAGGGGGTCTGAAGAACTGTGGATGAGGACATCCCCAACTATTCTTGGTGAAGCAGGATCAATGTAAAATCTAGTGCAAAATGAAGCAAGGTAAGCAGAAAGAACAGGGAGTTACAGAAGTACAGTTGAACTAATTAACATCCATAAATATGGGAGTTATAGGAAATGAGGATTCTCAGGTTATGGGGCATAAAAAAATCTTGAATTTATTAATGAATTCTAATTCAGAAACTGAATTGGATTCTGCCTTGAAGGTGTTTTTTGTAGAAGAACAATGACTTTTATATCAGCAACGGAATTCCCTGGAAGATTAAAATGTCTATTGGCTGGTTTCTGAATATTGCAATTTGAATGTTAGATTTGTGTCCATTTATTATTTTCAATAGGGATCAATCTGTTTATTCAGTGTAGAGAGTAGAAGGGCATTGTTGCTTGAGTGCTTAGGAGGACAAAGTTAGCACCTAGGTTTGTTGCAGGGTCTGATTACTCATGAGTTTGTCATGCTAGGTAGCCCATTGTTGTAAGTGAAAAGTTGTTTGAGGTTAGGGGGTCGCCTATATGCAAGGAAAGGCCTGCCACCTGAGGCCTCTGAGAGAGAAATGTCATTATCCACGATGGGCCATTATTGGTATGTTGTATCAATTTGAGCTGTGAGTTGTAGGTGCTTGAGCCAGTGGTTTTCTGTTGTTGTTTCTTTTGGGCCCTCTCTTGGAGTTTCTAGGTGTGCGTCTGGCTTGTGGTGAAAGTTCCTGCCTGAACCCTGCTTCTTGGACCCTCAGCTGGCTTCCCTTGTGTTATGACCCTTGAACTGAACTCTTGACTCACGGTTCTGGTTTGTGACTCTGCCTCGTCCCCTTGGTCTTGGCTGAGTCTGCCCTCACCCAGGACAAATGGCCAACTACCCAGATATACTGTTAACTGTGTGCTTTGGTAGGTCTTTGACAATGTTCTTGTCAAGTAATTGTTTTATACCAATTAAGAATAACCAATAACCAATTGCTGAATAATTTTCATAAAAGAAATGCTATGTTTTGAGTCTAATAATAAAAAAACCCAAGGGAATGGCTTTGATACACAAAACTATTAACACAGAAACAAGAATCTTACTGAATGCTAAGCTACTAGAGTATTAGAAGTGCCTCATTGCTGCATGAAGTTTTGCAGTCCTCTAGCTTCTCGTAGATGGCAATAGACCCACTGGGAAGCTACTAATCTAGACAGATAAACCAGCTACTGCTGTTTCTTGAAAAGCGTGACTTTATGGTGATCCATGTCCTGATCATATACAGTTTAGATCATTGTAGTGGGCCTCTTTGTAGTCTTTGAAGACTGTCCAGAAACTTCATTCAACACCCCGATTGCTGTTGGGGACTGGTATTGGTATCAAATCACTCATGTATAGAAAGATCTGCACTGGAATGTTGACCTGTTGTTCATAATGCTTATACTTATCTTTAAATCCCTAACTCGCTTGGGACCAGTGTATCTGAAGGACTGCCTTCTACCACTTACACATTAAGGAGAAGCCAGTTTGGATCTGGGGTCCCCACCTGGTATAACAGTTGCACATGAGCTTATGCCTCGTCTCAGTTTTCACATGCACAATGCTCTATTTGGATCATGATTATAGCATGCATGGAGAAGGGGCTTCAGCCTCTCCAACATTTTTTTGACTTCAAATAGACCATGGAGGGTGTCTGTCGGGGAAACCCATAATTATACACATTGTGTTCCTCAGTGCACTGAATAACATACACTGAGGACTGTTGTGGGTCAGGAAAATGGCACAGGTGGAAACAGTGAAGCACTTTCTCTATGCCTGCCAGACATATGAATGATGTGAATTCAGCAGTGTGTGTGTGTATTTTAGGAAGAGCAGCAATTCATGTGTGGCTGCTATACAGGATACAGGTTGGGGGGGCTGTGAATGTTAGTTGTCACTGGTGATGTCAAATCCACTGGTCAAGAGGTACAACACATGCTTAAATACAGTGCATGTACAACTCCAAGCTGTAAAATTTTGCTTGTACTGTGAGAAAATAGCCGAGTTTCTAGCATTCCATGGTGCAACATATTGCCTTGTGAGTGCTTGGAACATGCAATCTTCTTGCAATATGTTTGCTTCTTTAGGAAAATCCATGTAAAATAAACAGCTTTATTTGAAATGCAAGTCATAGGGTCTGTGCCAATAAATGCTTAACCAACAATGGCATACAGGTTGCCTGAGTGCCAGATGTGCCAGTAAAAACAGAGATCTCTGCTCTGCATAACAGTCACATAGTGATGTGTTGTGCTTGACAGAGTATTTGAATATTGTCCAGAGCTACATTTGGGCACTATTCTTCTAACCCAGACTGTTGTTTTTTTCCCCAAGTACGATAAAACAGAGTGAGGTAAGTAGGCTATTTATATAGGAAGATATTATTTCTAAGTAAACTGAGTAGATACTAGGAAGCTCTGCCAAAGTGCCTGTCCAAAATAGTGAGTAATATTGGATTCTGCTATTGAAATACAAACCAAAGTAGGTCAATGTAACTAATTGGAAAAATAATACAAAAATAGTTAGAGTCATTGTAAGTCACATGGTACATACAGGCCATAGAAAATGAGCTGACATAGAGTATCAGTTAACTTTATAGATTGCAGGTATATCAATGCTGTGTGAAATTCTGATAAATATCTCCTAAAGGACAGAAATTACCAATAATACAAACTGGCTGAACAACTTGTTCAATGCACCCAGTCCACAGAATTCTTCAGAAACCACCCACAGTTCAGTGTAAGGGAGGGCAACCTGGAGGAAATCGCCAAGAAAAAGTGAACTTGAAAAACTGGTATATACACATTTAAACTATGCTGTCTAGCATATCATAATACCTCATATTGTCATCACAAGCAATATGAACCATATCCATCAAGGAATCTTCAAATTCATTTAATCTGAAATCTAACATTAGCAGGAATTGCAACTTCAAATGTTTTCAATAGTTCAGTCTTTAATGAAGTGAAAATTAGTGTTTGATTTGTTAATTATCAAGAATTCAATTAGTCTGAGTTCAAAATTTGAACACCACAATTTACGCAACCAATAAAACCTAAGACATCAAGTTATTAAAATGTGTAATGCTTGAATATCTCATTAAATGTTATACTTTCAAAGAAATATTTAACCCATACAACATAAAAAAGCATCCCGAAAAGACCTTCCAAACATAACCCATGTGTTGAGTTTACATTTGCTAAAGTAAATCTGAAAACAGGTCTTTAAGTTGCATCAAGCATTTAAATGTTTCTTTGGACCTTTGCTTGGTTGTTGTAAGAGGAAGCACAGCTCATTAGAGGGCTGACCCTGTAAAAGGCACACGGGATCCCTCTGGGACATGCTCACAGTGCTTTGAACAGGGCTTCTAACAGGGGAGTTGAGCTTGAGAGTTCAGTGCAGGAGGTCAAAGTGGAGCAGGAGAGAACCCCAAGGATAGGTGTCCAGAAGGGTCTGGCCAAAAGGTTACAAACTAGAATTAATGATCTTCCTTTATGCCAGGCTGCCAGCAACTGGCCTAATTCTGGTTGACCAATCAGGTGTATTGTGAAGACACCAAGACACATGACCATGTACTTCTGCAGCTAGTGCATGCTCAGAGTCAAGCAACTGATCTCCCTCCCCATGCTTCCTTTCACTAATGAGATGGAATGTCAAAGCTCCTTCCTGGTTCCTGGCCTTGAAGCTCCTAGGCCCTGTGATTGCACCTGCACCTATGTCTGACTCCATCCTATTTGTTACCTCTCTTGAAACTGCTAGTCATTAAGTTCCTATAGAGAAACCTTCTGTAATTTTAATAGCCCAAAAGTCCGAACCAAAGCTTTGAAAAACCAAGAAATAGTTAGAGAAAGGCCAATTTCTTCCTCAAATGGATAAATCCATAAACCCAGGACATCATGGTACTTGTCAACAGCAAATCCTGTGATTGTGGGGCCTTGAAAATGTGTTCAAGCTTTCAGTCAGAAGTAGGGTTGGAGGTGGGGCTCCCCTGCTGCCAGGCCCCACCTCCCCGCCACTGGTCAGCTGGCTGGCAGGGGGGAACTTACACAGAAAAAGAGGGAGATCCATCTGACATGCAGCAATGTGTCTAAGTCACTGCCCATATGACCCAGAAGTGATGTCATCACACCAAGGATGTTGGGGCGATGCACTGGTATTTGGGCAAAAACTCTGGTAGAAGCCAAATTTACCATAGAGTTTTAGCCCAAATACCAGAGCGTCACCCCGCTATCCTGGACATGATGATGGCACTTCTGGGTCATGTGGGCAGTGACATGGACACATCACTGTATGTCGGATGGGCCCCCCTGCTGCTCCCAGTAAGTCCCCCCACCCCTCGCCAGTTGCCAGGAGGTGTCTAGCAACCCTAGTCAGAAGCAGTAAACATTTTCTTGACAAAGTCAAAGTCTTTATCTCAGGATACAAGCCAAGTATATTCTGTTATGTGAGACACATACTCTGCCTTATACAATAGTTCAAATCAAACTGACTTCCTCTTAACTTTGTTCCTACTTATTGCATTTGTATCCTACTTTTATTCTAAGTGGTGTACATAGGATTTCTGGGACGTCTACCATCCACACAGTGACAGGGCCATAGGGAAGATAATAGAAGTGGTAGAACCAGTGGATGCTCTGTCTCTCCTAGACAATGCAATATTCCCACCTAAAAATGTTTTAGGGGAAGGCAGCATGGTATAGCCCAATCTTGTCAGATCTTGGAAGCTAAGCAGAGTCCATACTTGGAAGGAAGACCACCAAGGAAGATTCTGCAGAGGAAGGCAATTGCAAAACACCTCTGTTTCTCACATGGCTTGAAAGCAACTTGCTGAGCCTGCTATGTCAGCTGCAACTTGACGGCACTTTATAGACACATACACAAATGTTTTGAGAAAACAGTCTTTTAAATTTGTGATATAACTTAACATTTAAAGAAAGAAGATTCTTTTTAGGCTCATAAAATGTTTGGTTTAAATAAATTCAGAGCTGGTTGGGGTCTCCAAAAGTGGTACTGCTCCAAATTCCATCCATCCAACCCAGATCCGTTCAGTAAATTATGATTCTCACTGGCTCAGATTTTTCAAGATTACTTATACTTAAATTATCTTCAAAAATAATCCATCATAACTCCAACTAAGTATAGCAGTGCTTAAAGGAGCCATCCTTATTCTATTAGCCAGAGTTTTTCC
>NW_015174337.1:0-15150 GCF_001447785.1 Gekko japonicus
ATTAGCCAATCAAACCAGGTGCAGAGGGTTCTTCTCACATTTTTCATTGAGAGGATCCATCTTTAATAATGAAACAGAGCGCTTTTAAGAGCAAGGGGATCTTCCCAGCCTACACCTTTTGAAATACACCGAAACCTGTACCGCTTTTGGTTAAGAAAATATAATGAGACCAAAGGGAGGCAAGATCAGATCTCCCTGCTGCCTGATCTAATGGACCTCTCTTGTTAGGGGTAGGAGGTTCCAATTTTGAATGCAGTCCATGGGGCAGCTAAATCCTCAGATGAGTTATCCCCTTCAGTCTATGTGTATGAAGGCATAGATCTTGACACCTCCTTGAAGGATGACCCAATAAAAACGTTTCCAAATTTCCCAAAAGAGGTTCGAGGTGCAATAGTCAACAGACTGGAGACAGTGCAAACAAAGCTACTGACGTTAGGGAATGATACTATGAAACAAGAGGTGACCGCAAACTGCTTGGAGGCTGCCAAAATAAGTCTTTATGAAAACAGCCCAGACATGTTTCACCATAACTCTCCTTCTCCTCAACTGATTGGTTTAATTTCTACTACAGAAGTCCAACCTGAACCCAAGGGAAACTCAGAGATGTTAATACAAGCTGAAATCCATATGCCCTCAATAACGGCTGAGAATCTCCCTCAGAGCAGTAAGGAAGAGATTGTGTGGCCAAGCACAAGCCAAATAATTAAGAACATATCAAGAGGTATGGGCAATGGGTCTATATTTTACGACACCAACAGTACTCTTGAACAACTAACCAAAGGAGACTGACTCATAACGTCTTCTACACCATCGCCATCCAAATTCCTTAGGTAAAGGTAAAGGTTCCCTTGGTTGAAAGCCAGTCGAGTCCGACTCTAGGGTACCACCTTGGATATTAAGATCATATCTTGGAATGTGGCTGGCTGGCGAAATAATGCCAAGGACGTTGAATTTATTAGCTACGTCAAGCAGTTTGATGTCATACTAGTCCAAGAAACTTGGTCTTCATGCCAGATTCAGATTAAAGGGTATAAGTCCTATACCCTTCCTGCCTTCAGAAGTAATACAAGGGGTCACTTCCGAGCAGGATGGTCTATTTTTGTCTCCTCATATCTCTTCTCAGAATACGTCACTCTAAAGATGACTAGCCCTATGGCGCAGGCCATCAAGCTTGTTCTTGGTAAATCTTCTCTAATTATTGTGAATATATATGTACCATCCTCTTTAGACAATTTAACTCTTTCTCAATGTTGGGAACACTTGGCCACAATTATGGAGGAATTAGAGAGGAAATTTCCATCCATGGAAATAATTTTAGTGGGTGATTTTAACGCTAGAGTAGGAAGGGATTGTAGGATATTTCTTAACGCTCTTGATGTCAACCAAGATGATACCCTTCCACCTACTTTTTCCTATCCAAGATATTCTAAAGATAGCTTTTTAAACCCAGCAGGTATATATGTCTTGCCAGATTCTGCATGCAATTCAACAGATTCTGGCTAAATGGCCTGATTGGCTTCCCAAACTCTGAAGAATTTACTTTTGTCTCCCCAAGGGGATTATGTTTTAATTTTTCCCTTACTGAAACCACATGTCAAAGATTTTACAATAGATGATTTTATTATTAGTGATTTCCCTCTCATTTTAACTCTTCAAGTTGGCCATCATACTTATTCTTCTTGTAACCTGATCTCACAACTCTCTGAGACTGATTTACTACCTAGAATCCCTTGGAATGATCGTATAGCAGGGAAAACTCAACAACTTTTTAAATCTAGCCCTCTTCTGGAGTATAGATCTTCTCTAATAGATGCATCTAATCCCATAGCAACTATAACACTCTAATACTTCATATATCTGAGTCACTGTGTGCAAAAACTGATACCTGAAACAAAAGAAATAATACCTTTGCAAACCCTGTAAATCCTTGATTTGATAGGGAATGCAGAGAAGTAAAAACCTTGCTACGTAGCGTTTATTGTCACTATTGTGACTCGAAAATTCAAACGCCTCCAGAATACTTTAAACTTAAGAACCAGCTCCAGCAGCTCATTAAAAAAAAGAGGAATGATTATACCAATAACCAATTGGAACAATTATACTATGCTGCAACTTTAAATAACTCAAAGAAATTCTGGGCTATAGTCTCGGGTGCATTTTGTGCTGAGGATCCCTCCATGTCTGCCATCTCCTCATATGTTTGGTACCAGTATTTTTCAACTCTATTCCACCAAGAGTGAACCTATGCTAGTGAATCATTAGAGTTTGTCCTAGAGGACTTACCTGACTGGCCACCTGTGTCAACTAACAAAATTAAAGAATTCATTGAAAAATCAGGGAAAGCACCTGGCCCAGACATAATTCCCTCTGAGATTTTAAAATCAGATCCGGATTGGTGGGCCACTCCTTGCATCCCTCTTTACAATGATAGATAGAACTGGCCTTATTCCTAATGTATGGACAAATGTAATAGTGGTCCTGATATATAAAAAATGCGATCACAGTATTCCTGCCAATTATAGGCCTATCAGTGTACTTTCTACAATGGGCAAGTTGTATACTAAACATTTATTAGCCAAGCTTTCTCTCTGGATGTTGCAGCAAAACGTTTTGGGTCCAGAACAGTTAGGTTTTTGCAAAGGGAAAACCACCTTAGATCATTGTACTATTCTATCTATTTGATCAATAAGTATGTTATTCAAAATAACTCAAAATTATTTGTGGCTTGTCAGAAGTTGATTATCACAGCCCCAAACTTGGCTCTTTACATGTACCCCTATTTCTGTATGCTGATGATACAGTATTATTGTCCCACTCCAGAGCTGGCTTAAAACTCTTACTGACCCGTTGCCTTGAGTTCTTTAAAACTAACAAGTTACAGCTGAATCATGGGAAATCAAAAATCCTAGTCTTCTTTAAAACTTGGAAACCATTTAAATGGATAATTGGTGGAAAAGAAACAGAACAAGTTAAGCACTTCAGATACCTTGGCCTCTACTTTCAATACAATGTGTCTTGGTTTATCCAACGCAAACATGCAATAAATACTGCCAATATCAGTGCTTCAGCTATAACGTGATTTTTCTACAGCAGAGGTAACCGATTTGTATCAGCTGATTTTTCTACAGTAGAGGTAACCGATTTGTACCAGCTGCTTTAAAAATCTTTAATGCCAAAGTGATCTCACAACTATTGTATGGCATCCCGATATGGATCAGAGCTCTTGACAGTGCCACCAATTGTGTCCAGTCAAAATTCCTACGTAAAGTTTTGGGCAGTTCTTTGCTTAGAAACAGGTCTAAATCAAGTCAAAACCAGAGCATGGCTTATGACATTTAAATATTGGCTACGTTTACATTGTAATTCTGACCCAGGGAGCCTCATATACCAAATGCTCTCAGAGTCTAACATGTCAAACTGGCTATCATATATTGAGGAAAAAATTAAGACCATGGGTATATTTTTGGATTCACTGACTATGCTCCCACTGACTATGCTCCCATTAGCATCAGTATTCCAGTTGATCAAACAGAGGATGTTGGATATTGAGCGTCAGAAGTTACATAGTCTCGCCATCAAACCTGCTCTCCTCTGAGCTTTGAGATACCCCTCACTGTAGTTAGGATGGCTTAATATTTATCCTCCCTACAAGTGCCACAACTACGCAGAGTTTTCTCTTTAGCCAGATGCAATGCCATGCCATCTGCCATGTTATATGGCAGATTCAATAAGACAGCATATGCAGCTAGACATTGCCCTTGTGAATCTGGGTGTGCTGAGATGGTCTTACATGTTTTGTTGCAATGTCACTTTTATGTAAATATACACTCTAAATATCTAAACTCTATATTGGCCAACCTGATGGGTTTTTCAGATTCCCCTAAAGTTTACAAACTTTTGAATGATTCCTCTGTTGAAGTAACTGAGAAAGTGGCTAAATTCCTTCAATCCACCATGCTGCTATGCCAAGAAAAAGTACAGTTGTAACCTATTATTTTATTCAATGTATTTGTAATACAGTGTCCTACTTGTATAATTTTATAATGACTTTGTTCTACTAATATATGCCAATAAAGGCTGACTTGACTTGACTACTCTTCTTGAAATCCAGATTTTTTAAAACATCAATTTTTTCAAGTGCATTTTGTCTCTTTTCCCCCAAGTTTAGTGTAGTGGTTACATGCATGGACTCTAATCTGGGAGAACTGGGTTTGATTCTCCACTCCTCCACTTGCAGCTGCTGGATGACCTTGGGCAAGCCATAGTTCTGTCAGAGCTGTTCTCTCAAGGACAGTTCTGGAAAGAGCTCTCTCAGCCCCACCTACCTCACAGGGTGTATGTTGTGGGGAGGGGAAGGGAAAGGAGTTTGTAAGCCGCTCTGTGACTCTGAGTGAAGGGCGGGGTATAAATCCAATCTCCTTCTCCTCCTCCTCCTCCTCCTCTTCTTCTGATGGCACCCCCTTTGTACTCCCCACAAGGCACCCACTTGTCCAGCCAATGATGGGTTGTCTAGGAAGCCACTCTTCATTCATTAGATGCCTCAGGGTGCTTTCCAATTATTTCTATATATTCTGTAGCAACCTGTACTCTTCCTACCAGCTAGCCCCTTTATCCTCAAGAACAATGCAGAACAGGTCAAAAAGAGTTAGCTCCGTGCTGTTCATCAGCTCACAACAAAAGCATGGATGGAGGATGTAGAGTTCAAATATGTAGTGGCTCCATCACCTAGATATAATTGACTGAACTTCCCAAGCAAACAGACCAGGTTCGGCTGACTTAGACCAATTCTGCAGTGTCGAATTTCCCTGCATCCATAGCTATATTCATCTGCTGTCTGTCCACAATTCCACAGAACATTTTGCCCAGGTGCAAACTCACAGTTTTGTTCCTCTTTCCACGCATTTACAGAAATCCCTTGTTTCAGGGAAGTTCTTTTTACCTCAGTATTGAACTTGCAGCAGTGTAGTGAGGTAAAACTTCAGCATTTGGGTTCCGCCCCCCCCGGCACCCCCTTCCTCACCTGGCACAGTTCATTTCTTTTTAAAATTAGTCTAAAATAATTGCCTTATTACATTACTTAGATAGTGTTCACACATTAGCTCTAACCACACTGAATTTTTTAAAAAATAGTTTACATTTCACTGTAAAATCCTTCCAGGAAACTAAAGGCTTTTCTGCAGTTTGCTACAGCAGATAGTGCTATGGTGCATTAGCTTAAAGTACCTATCTAGTTACCAGAAGGTTGTGTGATCAAATCCCTGCTGGGATTCTGTTGTGTGTTTTTAAAAATTGTTTTGATTGTATTTGAATGCAATTTTGGCCATTATAGCCTGCTCAGCTGCTTTAGAAAAATTATTTTAAAATAAATGTGAGAGTGCACTGGGGGAGGAATGCAATTTTGGCCATTATAGCCTGCTCGGCAGCCTGCATTCCTCCACAACATCACCCTCCCCAATTTTAGATCACCCCAGTAACATTTGCAGTAGTATTTTAAAAAAATGTATTCCAGGTTGGATAGACAGTCTGCCTGCCAAAGTAAAGGTAAAGGTTTCCCTTGCTCAAAAGTTAGTCGAATTTGACTCTAGGGGGCGGTGCTCATCTCCGTTTCCAAGATGAAGAGCCAGAGCATACAAAGACATTTCCATGGTCATGTGGCCGGCATGACTAAACACTGAAGCGTACAGAGCGCTGTTACCTTCCCACCAAAGTGGTATTTATTTATCTACTTGCAATTTCTTGCTTTTGAACTGCTCAAATGCTTATTCTGCCACCTTTTGCTTTGTTGAAAAGAGACATTCCAGAGCAACAGTTTCCCTCCCGGCTCATGACAACTGAACAGTCAGTTTGGATTTTTTGAAGCACACGTGTGTACACACACATAAACACACAGAGGCACAATCTGAGTAAATTATGGGGAACTTGCAGCAAAAATATGCAAACTTCTAAATGAGACAAAGGGAGGGTGGCAGGCAGGGTCAGCATGTATGGCTGATGACCCAAAATGGCAGTGGGGGGGGAATAGTTCATGTCACAGACATGCTGGATGATGGGAGGCAGCTTTGCCCCTGTTCGAACTGATTGCACAACTCAATCAGTGGGTTGGACACTGAAGAAACAATGAGAAAGAAACCCTAGTGTGGAGCAAATGAAGCAAATTTGAAGCTTCACAACTCACAGCTAAAATGAGGTAAAACCATACCGTTGAAAAGGTCTCAATCAGTCCATGCCTTATTCAAAAACTGGTGAAGGGCAGCAATGTATATCTCATTTGCTATTAAAATAAGTGTGTTTGCTGTTGAAAAAACACAAATGCAGGGAAATATGCCATCAATTTTATTTATTTATTTATTTATTTATTTTGATTTCTATCCCGCCTTCCTCCAAGTGGGTTCAGAACCGGTCACAACAATAAAGGCTGGGTCACAAGAATAAATTTAAAATTAAAAGTATATATCTACACACATACATACACACACCAAATGTTTTCTGATAATTGCATCATGTGGTCTATCAAAATACTTCACTTTAATTAAAAAGGCTGCAGATCACAGTCCGTGATATTAGCATTCTGATTAGTTTCAGTCATAGTATTTTAGTTTATAGTTAGATAGAAAAGATTGCAGTGTCTTCTCTGCCTCCTATTCAAACAATAATTAAGGATTTAGAGAGATTCACATTTGAAGACAAATTAAAAGTAAATATCAATTGTTTGAGGAATTACTAATGGGAAATAAGAATTCAGCCTGCATCTTGTACCTGAGCTGAGAAAAGCATCGCGTTCAAGGTCAGAAATAACGTAGCAAAGAAATTTGCTTATATTAATACTTGAAAGTGAGAGAGCAAGTAATTATCAGAAACAGAAAATAAATACCTGAATAAATCTCAAAGTGTATTCGATTAGATTTATCATCCACAGACAGTGACAGAATCATCATCCCGTTGCATTCGGTTGCTCATATCTGCATCATCTTTTCCTCTGGGTCCTGTACACAGGCACCACACTCCTGCAAAGCAATCCGTGTGCAAAAATAGGGTTGGATCCAGACTAGATATGTGAAGGCCCAGAGGGGGGAAAAGAGAATTTTTTGGGGGAAAGGTTTTTTCCCCTTATTTTTTCCCTCTGAAGACTTCCCCCCAAATTTTCCAGCAGAAAACTACAATTTCTACAGCAGCTAATGTGGCTTGGCTGTGCTCCATCTCTGTGCTCTTTGTCAGAAGACATTAACTCAGGCCTGGTACCCTCCCCACTTCCCACTGCCATTTGTTTCATGGAAAGGAGAAAGGAGAAAGGAAATAGCAAAGCAGTAAAAAGATGGAACTTTAAGGAACAATGCCAGGATTTTGCCTGTTGCCTAATATCCTTCCAGCCAATGAGTGTCTGAAAGTGACAACCATTTCTGTAGAACTGATCTACTACCGTACAATATGCTACAAGATACTACAGCATGAAATGGTCATTAATGACAATAAAATACCCAGAAGTCACCAACCATTACATACAGGTAGCAGCATGAGGAGATTGCATCTTGATGCTAATTAGTCCTTCCTAGCAACTACCCCTCCATCTGTACCTATATGTAATGCTTAAGGGATTTTATTTCAATGTATCTAAGGAAGTGTGCATCTACACATGCTAAGTCCCTTAGTTGTCGCTGATACCCAGAATTGAACTTTGTTGGTGTTGGAAGTGCGACTGGACTTAGTTCTCGCATCTGCTTGTATGCTAATTTGCTGCCATTCACAAGTCTTAACAACTGCTTTAATCCAGTCTCAGCTATACTTATCACCTGGTTACTTATGCACCTTGACTCTAACTAGCACTTCCTGGCAACTAACCCCTCCCCCACCTATATGTAAGGCTTGAGGGAAAATGTTTCAATGTATCTGATTGAAGTGTGCATGCACACGAAACCTTATACCCAGAATTACAATATTGGTGGTCATGTGCCACTGGACACAAACGTTGTTCTATTGCTTCAGACCAACACAGCTACCTACCTGAGTCCTAATGATAATTTCACACAACTTCCAGTACCTGGCAGCAGGAAGAACAGTGGAAATACCTAGGAACTATACAGAAACAACACTCAGGACAGTGGAACCCTTAAGGGTTAACAGAAATACTGGTTTCTTATCTCACTGCACATGCTAATATCATTCAGTTCTTTTTTTCTCTCTTTCTTTTTTGCAATTTTTATTTTCAGTTTTCAACATCATACTTATGTATCCGTTTGTAAACTCCATTATTATGCTGTATGCTAATTTGCTACTATTCACAGGTCTTACCAATTGTCTTCATCCAGTCTTAGCTATATTTACTGCTCAGTTACTTATGCATCTTGACTCCAATTGGCCCTTCCTGGCAACAACCTCCTCACCCACTACCTATATATAATGGTTGGTGACTTCTGTTTCAATGTACCTGAATAAGTGTGCATACATACAAAAGCTTATATCCAGAATTAAAGTTTATTGGTCTTAAAGGTGCCACTGGGCTCAAACTTTGTTCTGTTGCTTCAGACCAACACGGCTACCCACCTGAACCAATAAGCTTCCCAATTTAGCAATCACCTATAGTTTTATACTTAACATTCATTTTCAACTTTATTTGATACCTGATGAACATGTATCCATAAGCTGGCATTCACACCATCTGTAGAATTCATTCCAGCAGCTCTCCTGAAGAATATGGGACACATTTCTATTTAGACTATGGTCATTTAGTTTCCCTAATACTTCATAGTAATTATTCTTCATAGGCATTGCTCTGCAGCTTTCAAAATTTTCATCCAGATGTCATAAAAATAGCACACAACCTTTTTTTCCTGATTAGCCATGGTAATGGTGATATTATAAAGTGCTACTTAATTAAATCTTAGAGAACAGCACCCACCTATGAAATGATACATGATTATCTCCACTGATCAGGTAAGGTTCAGATTAATGCCATGCTTAATTTCCCATCAGTGCGATTTTTATGATGATCGCTTAAAACTTCTCACACACCAGTGCCTTGCCTCCACCCTGAATATTAGTTCAAAATGAGCAACACTTCTTCCGGTTTGTGCCTACTGCTTGTGCGGCCCACAGTGAATTAAATCCAGGTCCATTGCTGACTGAATGAGCACAGATTGGGAGAGGACGTGGAAAAGGTAGAGGGATAGAATCATAGAGCTTTAGAGCACACAAAAGTCCACTGCCTGCAAGCTCCTGCTGTGAAGCAGCACTTATGCACCCACCAAATGCCATCCCTTAACTCATATCTCATTCTATGCAATCAAGAGCATATAGTGATATGCACAGTGAATGGAACACTGCAGAAAGATGTTGTCACAGCACAGAGCTCCCAGTAATCCATGGAAATCCATGCAGATCACAGATCTGCAATGGTCTTTGCAAGGTAAATTTTACATGTGCACATTTCTGATTGGGATCAGGGCTCCAGGGAGAGAAGAGAGCAGAAGGGGAGACTGGACATTATGGACATCAGGACTTTTTCCTTGTGGGCCAATGGCTCCTCCATCCCACTCCTAGGCCAGCCCAGACCAGCGACAGATAGCATGCAGCTTAAACACACCTCACACCATGAGGGGGAGGCTGTACACTGCCCTTTTCCTTCTGGGTTGTCCCAACCCAGGTGTGGGAGGAGGCCCCTGTGTAGCCAGCCCAAGACTCATGCAACCCACAGGGAAGGCAGGCTGCCTCATCCTCCCTCCTTTTTGGGTGGGCAGGTTGGGGCAGGCCCAGGGGGCAAGACTGTTCTCCCAGGACCATTTTCCCCTCCCAGTCCACCCCTTAGTGCTTCAACCCCCGAATAATCTCACAAACCCAAACCACCCTGTGCTGTTATTAACACTTTAAAGGGGAAAATATGGATTCTCACTGCTGCACTTGGAAATGTGAATTCTCATTGCTTCCCATGTACTATAAGCAAAAACTTTATTCTCTTCCTTTCTGTATGGCCACTCAGTTTTATCACTGGGTTAGGAAAGAAACCGGTCTCCAGTACAGACCCAAGCATGAGCAGAACAGATCCATGAGATCAACTCAAAAAAACTGGAGTTTGTTCCGTTTTCATTCTGCATACATTCTGCATAGATCACCCTGATTGCCAGATCAATGAAACAAGCGGTGTACGGCAGCTGCCTCTGTTGATTGCTCCCAATTTTTAAACAAAGTACAGCAGTTGTTGCCATTTTTTCTGATAGTGACTTTCAGTGTTATTAACAGGTACTGAACAGGAAAAAAAAATTGAACAAGTGCAGCTTTTCCCTTCATATTTCTGTGAGAAGAATACCTGTACCTGAAGAATTCTACCTGTCATGTAGCAGCACATGGAAACAGAAGTACAGGAAAAAGTGCACCAGGCATTGAAATTCAAAGTCCAAGTTAGTGTTGCCCAACAGTTTTAAGTATTTTAAAGCACAAGAGCAGTTAAACCATATGTTGTGTGGATGGTTAAAAATAGAACATGCCAGTAAACATCAGCAGTCACTTAATGGTTGAGGAATTAATAGTTAATGCAGCACATGCTGGCTAACATTAAATGTTTCAAGAATAGATGACTGGCTTCCTCCCTTCTGGCAGGGCATCAACTTCCAAAAAAAAACAAGCTCCCAGGTCTACGTGTAAGAATGGTTTCCTATTTCTTATCCTTGCTGTTTCAGTGTGAAAATTTCCATTTCAATTTAGCTTCTCCCTTCTGTGACTCAAACCATGATTCTTTCTTTTAATGCCACTTTCTTCACACACATGTTTTATCATTAAATGTAAATATTTTCCATCATTATATGGGTGTCAGTAAACTAGTATTTACATATATTATACATATAACCATATGGAGACTTCTTTTACACATAAAAACCATGTTATATACGTACACAATACAAATGCATCTACAAAACCAGCAGTGAGAAGCAAAGATCTAAAAGCACTGACAAAAAGCATAGATCCTGGACTCAGCTGGGTTCCTGTTTGTGGCCCCATAGGAGGAGGCAGGAGACGAGGATGCTCGTGGCTGGCATGGCAGGCCATGGCTTGGAGGCCACTGCAGCGGCACAGCCTCTGTTCTCCCCCCCCCCAGTCTGGCCAATCAGGTGAGGCCTGGTGTAGCCAGGGGAGGGGCAGGGCCCAGCCAGCAGACTGGGGACAAAGCAGGCCCCCACCGTGCTGCCCAGCCACTCCGTTTATGGCTTCACCCACCCACTCACCCCTCTCATTTTTCAGGTTGTTATGATCTGGTTCCTTTTGTTCTTTCTTTTCTTGTCACAACTGTGCTTGCAGTATCAATATAGGGCCATATCCATTTTTGGGGACATTTACCCTGTGTGCCCATTCCCCCCATCTTTGGGGATCATGTTAAGGGATTTTAGGGTGAGGTCTTACATGCCCAGCTTGGGGGCTGTCAAGGCACTCTCACCTTCAAGTAGCAAGGGAGACCACACAGCGGTTCATGCCTATGCGGAATCCCACAAAAAAACTGCCATTCCATAGTATCCCCCAGCAGGCAGTCTGCACATCGGCTGGGAGGTGGGTCAGCTGATGCCCTGGATCTATTTTGCCCCATGCTGTGACAATGCTTTTTCAGCTGTAACTGGAAAAAAAAAGTGTGGCCATTTTTAACCCAACAAAAGTCTGGTTGTCTTATTTACGCGCTTGTGGAGTCAGCCTCACTGTCTTCTGCCTCTCCCTTCGGAGCCGGGCCCACAATATAAATACAAAAAGGAACAAATAAAGAACATGTGCTCATTCCTATCTATGTAACACTTCTCCATATGTTATGCCTGACTCACTGGGTTAGAGATAGGATTTTTACAACTCTTCTAAACCCATTTAGTTTGCTTAAGTCAGCACTACAAATATTATTTATTTATTTATTTGTATTTATAGCCCACCCATCCCGCAAGCGAGCTCAGGGCAGGTAATATCATAAAAACAGTACAATAAATACAATTAAAATTAAACAAGTTAATAATTTAAACAATCATAAACATTAAAATTCAATCACATTTCTGACAGTCACTGGTTGTATGGTTCTTTAGCATATTATTTGGGTTAACAGATGAATAGGTGACAACCACCTCAGGGAGGCCATATAGAGACGTCCGCTGCCTCAGCTAAAGGCCTGGCGGAAGAGTTCCGTCTTACAGGCCCTGCGGAATTGAAGAAGAACCCACAGGGCCCTAATCTCGACTGGGGCCCTGACTCCCTGACACAAGAGTTGTTTTCACGGGGAAGAGAGTTTCTGTGGTAAATACTGACTACAAGTCATGGATAGATCAGCCATTATCACTTGGCTAGCAAAGTTTGGATGTAGGACAATACCACCCAGGTTAAGGGAATATTCCCATCTAGGAAGGAGGAAAAGGACACTGACTTGCTTCTTTAGAAGCCTTGGGCTACACCAGCTGCTGCTGCTGCACAGCAGGTTAACATTAGCACGTTAGGCAATCAGTTTCCCACTGTGTCTCTTGATAGGTTTCAAGTATTGCAAGATAATTCATTTTCTCATCCTTACATTCATCTGATGAAATGGTTGGAAGCTGGCAGATTCCAGTGCTGCTTTTTAAAAAATTAGTCTTTTTTTGTGTGTGCATCTTCACAGTGTTCCATTTCCCACAGAAATTGCATTCAAATTGCTTCAGTGTGTACATTTTGGCTGGTATGTTGCCAAGTATAGAAACCAATGACAGATATATGATACACATGAATTATTATGCATTCATATAGGGCTTAATGAGATCTTGTGGCATATACACTTAGTTACACTAACAGTTTCTTGTGAATAAACTAGTGATGTGACAAATTAATTCCCTGTTGGAGGTAGAATCCCTTACATTAGAATTATTGAGCTTTAACACCATGTTGCTGCTTAGCCCAGTCCCTCATTTGTCATATTATCAGGGTTTATTCTGGCATGTCCCTCAACCATGCAAAAAAGCAATAAGACAACTAATTTGTCTCTATAAGGGATGACTGGCAAACAATTGATTAGAGATACACCTCAATATCCATCTAACCTTCATAACTAACCGGCCTGGATAGAGCCCAACAAACCCCCTCCTACTATTGATCAGACTGACAGCTGGCCGGAGGTATCTCCCTCTCAAATAGTTAGCATAATAAAACGATTGAAAAGAGGCAAAGCCCCAGGGCCTGACAAAAATAGCATTCATGCTATTACATACCATTAAAAAGCAATGTAACTGCCTAACAGACAACCGTATTCCTTTTATATTTGATATCACAGAACCTAATTATACAGTACAAAGTCCTCAAATCCTTTCTGGACCCATCAAAATGATCTTTTTTTATCAGACATGGGTTGCAAGTTCCAGGCAATAGCTCTGTGAGTACAGCCAGTGTGAGTTCCATTCAGAGCTCAGTTTCCAGGCATGCAGAGGACCAGTTCAGATCAGGACCACAGCACACAGGGAGAAGGACCTTAAGCCTTAGCTCACACAGCACTTTCTCATTTTTAAGGGCCTCAGAAAGCTACTATTTACCTCATCAGGGAAACGTTTGTTTGGGTAGCTTTTGTGTTTTCCTAACAGGGCAAATAGCATAGCCCCCCAGGACCATAACAGGTCAGGAAAATGGCTTAAGGCACCACTCTCTAAGTGCTTTGGTCTCAAACTAAATTGGGATCCCTATGCTTGGGATCTGAGCTGTGAGCATGGAACTCACAGTGTTAGCCAAATTGCCTTTAATTATTAATTAGTCTGGGTGAAGTTATGATTATTAGAGGGCAATAGGCAAATTCGGGTTCTCACCAGGGTATACAGAAGTGCCACCTTTGCTGTAAGTATCTGAACAGACGCAGAGACTGGATGTAGTGAAATATAATGTCTCTTTACTGGAAGGTATATATCATTCAAACAATACACAGAACCACGTGGACTCTAGCTGCAGATCTAGAGTTTAAAGATGGAGGTAGGATATGTGGATAGCAAGCTGGGCATAAGAGGGTTAAAGCTTCAATAGGGGTCATGGAGAGGGTAAAAGAGAGAGACCATGTGGTCGGGCAGTATCTTTTATAACGTGGTGTGGGGAGGCTGGCTAGGCTGGCCACATCGCCCTGTGACACTACCTGTAAGTCCGTCCCATAAAACATACTATTGGCTGGCTGGAAGAGGAAAGGGGGACTAAGGAGTGGTCAATATTGAGAGCTAGAAACTTGATCTGGGGACTGGCACCTGGATGAAGGATGATTGAATCAGGAAGGCTGAATGAGTCATCAGGCTGGGGCTATTTTCTCTTGATTAGATTTGTAGGTAGCTGGAAGAGGGGGGGGGGAGAGAGGTTGCCTACATGTGCTGGAAGAAACTCCTAATGGCGTCTGGAGTTCTCTGTCCTCATGATTTTCCATGGCATTGCATCTGAGGCTTGGTGCTGGCTTATGGAACTGCTTCATCTCACAGCAGGTAAGATGGCTGGTGACTCTGGACTATCACTGTGGCAGCAACACCAAAGGAAGGTGCCCTCTTTCAGGTGTGTAGTCTCAACAGGTATTCCCAGGTCTCCATATTATACAGTCCCTTTGCACAGTTCATATTCCATAAAAACACATTGATAGGCTTGCTGGGCAACAACAGTGCACGTCAAATCTAAAGTCCTTATAATAGACCCAATCTGGATTCAAGGACTTTATAATATGCAGTTAGGTTCTCATCTTGTACCTGCATATTCAGGTGATTCTGAAAATGTGAAGTTGTGTCTGAAGGCTGATTCAAATGTTCATAGGCTGAGGTGGTACAGACCTGTCTCAATTACACAGATGGAGAAGAGAATACAGACTTGTCTTAAGACTTTATATCTCTTCCCATGTGTTACCATTTGAAAATATGCTCCATATCAAAATTTTCCATCATGAAAGAAGAAATGCACAACTTTCGACTCAGCAGTCAGCCACAGACCATCAGAAAGCTACTGATTACTAGTATGACCGTGTCCTTGACATTTTCAGTTAGCACTACTAATTTAATCAACTGCAGGATGGAAGTGATGGAAGCAAGATGTCTTTTTATAAGAAGGGGGGTATTCCTATTTTTTTTAAATAACCATTTTAATTCTGAGACCCATTAAGAATTTCTTCCTTCCTTCCTTCCTTCCTTCCTTCCTTCCTTCCTTCCTTCCTTCCTTCCTTCCTTC
>NW_015174337.1:15194-24624 GCF_001447785.1 Gekko japonicus
AATTCCTTCCTTCCTTCCTTCCTTTTCCAGAAGTCTCAGTGATTCATCCAGTCCTAAGATATTTGTTTAAAATACAGCAGCAACACACAGGATTGAAGTACTGTACAGGATCTCAGACAATACAGTTAAGAATTTGCCAGCTGTTTGCCAAGTGTGAAGACTGCTATTTCTAAAGTAGGGTGGTGAAACACAGGGGGCATGTCCCATATTCAGGTGCCCAAAATATGCATGTGTTGGGAATGGCAGTTGCTCTGATGCTGAAATAATACACATTTGTTTTTCTGAAATGAGCAACCAGATCCCCAGCTACACTTGAAGGGGCAGAGTGGCAGTTGTAGTGTGGTGGATGATTTGGGAAAGCAAGCAGTGGATACCTCTACTGAGCTGTCTCTTTTTCACTTATGGAAGATCCTGTCCTAGCCTCTGAAATGCTTGAAGCCAAATGGTCCTAAACCCAAACTGGGGAGCGTGAGCATCAATGAGAGTATAATTTGTAAACTGGTTTGTGGTGGGAAAAGGAAAAAAGAGCCCCACAGCTGTTACTGGTCCAGAGAAGAGAGGGGCTCCATGCTGCAACCTTGGACATAGGGTGTACTCAACCATCTGCCCCTTTGTCTAGCCTTTGGCCCTTGTCAAATCCTGGGATGTCGTACCGAGTGAGTGCTCTTTTGCTATGATTATTTTATGTTTGCATTCCTTTAGCTATTCATGCTATATACTTGCATTTTCTGAATATTGCTTTCCTAACCATTTGTGGCTTCCTGCTCAAATTATACTTGTGGTAGAACCCAAAGAGTCTGATCTTTGGTGGGGGGAGAGGGACTTCTTTACACAAAAGTAAAGTGAGTTCACAGACTGCTCAGAGATTACGTACCATCATTGACAGTATTGGATGCCAAGGATGGGGAAAGAGTGAGAAGCTGGGAAGGGGTGATTATACAGGGAATTTTGGCCCTATTTTGGATTTCTATAGTGGCAGAGCACACTACCAGTTCTGATCTAGTTTGCACTGCAAGAGTTTAAAGTGGATAAAAGTCACCCCCAAAGAATCCTGCTACTCAATTGCCTTAGCTCAAGCTTTGAGCCCAGAGGTGGTTGGCAAGAGACAGTGAGCTGAGTGCCAAGAGGGGGACAATGTGCTCATGTGACTGAACTGCATGCTGATATAATCCCATGTCACAGATTAGCCATTATATTGTTATAATGTTCCTGTAGGGTTCCCAGGTTGGAGTGCAATTCATCAATCCACTGGTACACTTACATCACTTCTGGTGAAAACTGGAAGTAACATCACAGGACACTCTAGGATTTGCAAAAATGCTCCCATGACTGAAAGTGATGTAATCACAGCAGCATGACACTGGTATGCCAGCCCCTCCCCACCCCCAATTATCCTGGGAGTTGCTAGCTGTGGCTTGGAAACCCTGTGATCCAGAATCAAACATGAAATGACATTTTGGAACTAGTGATTCATTACAATTAGGAAAAGGAGAATGGCCCTCCTAAATAGGCCCACAAAATCTTTCTTATGGGACGGTGGCATATGCCCATGTTGACACCATCTTAGAGCTGCCGACTCTGGCTTGAGAACTTCCTGGAGATTTAGGGGTGGAGTCTTGGGAGGTTGGGGTTTGGGGAGGGAAGTCCACCCTTTGAAGCTGCAATTTTCTCCAGGTAACTGATGTTTATAGTCTGGATATCAGTTGTAACTCCAAGAGATCTCCAGGCCCCAGATGGTGGTTGGCAACTCTATACTATAGGAAAATCCACTTGTGAGCCTATTGTCCAGAGACCAAATGGAGGAAAACTTTTTTTAAGGGAAAAGGTTTGATGGACCAAATACAACCTTTGGGATGCCTTATGTCTGTTCTGAGATGCTAGACAAACACTTAGGTTAAAATCTAAACGGCTATGCTTGTTTACTGTGCATGCAGTACTGTGTACACAGAAGGGGTAGTCGGTTCTCTCTTGATACAACAGTTTCTGATAGTGAAGAAATGCATTTTTTTTCCTTTGGAGGTTTGAACTGAGCAAAATCTTCAGTTTTTGAGTTTTAAAAAGTTTTTCTCTCTGGGCACAGAATAGGCAGGAGGGGGAAGTCAATCCAATTGTTTTCCAGCCTCACCTCACTCACCCTTTTAAAAATGCTAATACATCTAGAAGGAGACAATGGGATGGCCAAGTTCCCCCCCACCCCATCATCAGGAAACAGAATTTGGAGAAATCAAGTATAAGAAAGACTTCAGGAAGAAACTCCTGGAGATTTCAGGAAAACCTTCTCTGACCTGGCCTGACCTGGTCAGTGGGAGGAGAAAGAGAAATGATAAAACTCCTGGGAGCAAGGAGGAGGGGCTCTTTTGAGCTGATTCCATCAGAGCAGACAGTACTCTTAACTGAAGTCTGGATGAGGCAGCCATTGCCATGTGCTGGCCTGCATACCTGAATAGGGTTGCCAAGTCCTACCTCGAGAATAGTGGGGAGAGTCCCGGACGTCTCCTGGAGTCTCCTGAAGTGACATAATCACGCCGGGCACGTTGGGGGTGGGCCCACAATCATTTGAGGGGAAACCATAGAGTTTCCCCATGGATAACAGAGTATCCCCCCGCAACATGTCCAACGCGATTATGTCACCTCTGGGTGACGTGTTCATGCTGGGCACGTCGCACGCTATGGGGGTGGGGTCCCCCCCAGCAGCCCAATCCCCACTGGTAAGGAATGGGCCGCTTGGGTGGGGTTTTCCCCACCCCCCCGGGGGGACTTGGCAACCCTATACCTGAAAGAGGCTTGAAGGTAATGGGTCCAATGTAAAACATCTGTAACTTTCTAAGCTAAGGATGCTGTCTTATATTTAACATCTTGCTAGGACATGTATAGAGGGAGGGAAAGGGAACTGGATTTTACCCCTTTCTTTTGAATCCCTTGCTCAAACTGGTGCTATACCAAGGGTATGGTTATGAACATTCTTTTTAATAAATTCTTTATACATTTTGATACTGGTAGTGGTTCTCTGTACCATATAGACATCTACTGTCCTGGATATGCTATTTTAAAAGGAGTGCCAGGAGGAAGGGTAGGTGCAGTCACTTGGCAAGTGGCACTCCCCCAGTGGTGCACAAAGTAGTAAGCTGTCCCTGTAATAACCAGACACTGGCTAGCGGGAGCAAATTGCAAGGCCTCAGAACTTGGAAGCTGGGAGTCCTGGCCCTCCCAGTCAGCAATTCTTGCAAAGGTCAGGTGGTGGTGGCAATTGATCAGAGAGAGAGAAAAGCCCCTCCAGGTGTTGGAAAAACCTTGGAGGGCATGGTGGAATAGGGCCTGCAGGTCAGAGGAGGACTGTTCTACCATACTGATAGTAAGGGTTTCCCACCTTCCAGGAGTGGATTTTTAGGGAAGTGAAGCATTGTAGCTGGAACAAGGGCAGGGATTTATATTTTAAAAAATCCTTATTTCATTTTGAATCTTGGCTGGGGTATTGTGTCTTTAAATTATCTTTTTAATGAAAAAAAAAGTCAGGTTACTACAGTACAATTAAAATGGCGAGAACGTTTATCGGTCGAGAGTCTCTCGAAGGCCATGAGAAGGAAGAAAAGCGAAGATTCTCCCTGACCTTACAGAGGAGGCACCCTTACACAGTGTTACAAAGTGCAGATAATCTAAAGTCCACACAGACATGTTTCAATCACTCCTCCCCTCAGGAATGTCAGAGGAAGATCCTTGGGAATAGATTGATACTCTGCTGTAAATTTGTTCAGGTTACTCGAAAAGTAGTGACATAACTCAAACTAAGAGCAGTTATATCTAACTAATGACATGTGATGAAAAGTACACAGAATGTATTTTCTAGGTCCATTCTGGGGCATCTGGTTAATTTAGACCAACATTCTATATTGCTACCCACAGAGCCATTGTCCAGAAGCAAATTTAAAAATTTAACAAAGAGATATATATGTAGGAACAAGCTGTTCATTTTCCTTCTGAACCCAAATGCAGCCATCTGTTGAATGGAATTCACAATCTGTTTAATGGTCACAGAAGTACTACATAACATTTTATCCAGTAGTGGCTAGCAGGGCCTGAATGGTCCCCAAAGCACTTCTGCAGACTGTTAAAACTTTTAAGTCTCAAGTCTGTGTTAAGATTGCAGTAGTGGCTAGCAGGGCCTGAATGGTCCCCAAAGCACTTCTGCAGACTGTTAAAACTTTTAAGTCTCAAGTCTGTTTTTTAAAAAGTGATTTATCACTTCTCTACAGATTATAAGAATCATCACTGGTGGCTAAAGGTGTTTGGGTGACTGCTGCCCTTTCAGGAGCTGGAGGTGATAACCCTCATTACCCCTGCTCTCCTTAGGGCTTCCTGTATTTTCACAAGTGAGAGTTCAGCCACCATTTTGTTTGCTCTAGAAAGCAGCAACCAGAAATAGAAAAAGGAAACTCATGTTATCTTACCTTGTACTCATATACTTATGCACTGAGTTATGGTTGTTTCCTCTGTTCTTATGAAACTGCCACACTTGATTCATTCATCATTATTGTTTTCTCTGATGAGCAGTTCTCTAAGGCCTCATTCAGAAGTTCTTTACAGCCCTAAGATCATTTTGTAGCTGGAAAGGCTAGGAACTGAACTTGGGAAGTTCTGCATGCAAAAATATGCACTCTACCACAAATCTATGTCAAGTCTTGTTCTTTATGGTCGTTTCCTCTGTTCTTATGAAACTGTCATACTTGATTCATTCATCATTATTGTTTTCTCTGATGAGCAGTTCTCTAAGGCCTCATTCAGAAGTTCTTTACAGCCCTAAGATCATTTTGTAGCTGGAAAGGCTAGGAACTGAACTTGGGAAGTTCTGCATGCAAAAATATGCACTCTACCACAAATCTATGTCAAGTCTTGTTCTTTATCAACGATGGTGAGCAAAAGACAAAATTACCCATTTAATTTAGCTTAGGAGATTTTGCCCACTTAGTGCCAGACATATTATGAGTCAAAATACCACCATAAGCACACTTCATCAAGGCATCTGCCATGGTAATTCAAAGGGGGAAAGAATCAGTCTATCACATTTTTTCCCCAAACAATAAATGATGACTACTTAAATTGGGCTAGCCTTATTTCACCTAAATGTACATATTAGTCTGAGTCACAAAGGAAGACCAAGTTTTAGAGACATTTTTGTTAATGAACGCACTCCTCCCTCAATTTTGGTGATTTTTGGTTTAAAAATAAAGATGTGCAACTTGTAGTGGTTAAGAGTATCCAGATCTCTAACCTGGAGAACCAGGTTCAATTCCTTACTTCCCCACTTGAAACTAGCTGGGTGACCTTGGGCAAGTCACGGCACTCTCAGCCTAAAAAGTAAGCATAGCTTGCCACTTACATGGTGCCAAAAAGAGTTAAGGCTTCGGCAGCCATACTATACCCCCCAGGGATCTCCTGGCTATTCCACATACAACACCATATGATAATTTCAATGTTAGCCCATTTCCAAGGCTTCCCAACTTGCTACCCACACAAGGAAGGGCAAGCACAGCATAGCAAGACCATTCCGATTAAGGAAACCAGTGTTCAAAAGCAGGCTTCATTTACATGATTAGAAAGTGTGGCTTAAATAGTACTAGCACACAATTCTTATGGGAAAAAGGAAAACGCGGTGTGTTATTAAATATCATCTTTGAAGGTTAAATGAAGGCAATGATGCATGCTACTTTCTCTCAAATGTAATATGCAAGTAAAAATAATTTTGAAGCATGATCATAAACTCTGTTTATGTCCAGAAGTTACATTATTAAAATAAGAGAAATATTCCTTGAGTGGGACATCAAACACACACAAAAAACTTGACTTGCACATATGCACCCCTTCCCCCCCCAATCTGCAGAAACAAACACTGCTGTATGACTAGGGTTGCCAAGTCAAAAAAACTCACCGGCGAGGGAGCTGTCTCCGGATGCGCATGCATAGTGCGTCACCAGAAGTGATGTGCGACGTCGACCACGTTGAGGGCGTGGCCCCGATCATCAGAGGGAAAACCATAGAGTTTTCCCTCCGATGATCCGGGCCACGCCCCCAATGTGGTCAACGTGGTTGCGTCACCTCCAGTGACGCAGCCACTCTGCGCTTCAGGGGGCGGAGTTCTCCCCGGGGCCTGATTCCACGGTGGCGGAAATCGGGCCTCCAAAGCGGGGGTTTACCTGCCCCCCGCCACCACTTGGCAGCCCTATGTATGACACCACCCATTGCAAGGGAAAAGAAAGGATGAGAACAAAGTGGAAGTTAGGTCCAAGGATCCTGAAGAAATATTAATGTCATTATCACCCAAAAGATGGGAGAGTATTGAAGTTTACTGCCATATACAATGGAACAAGAAGCCACTAGTCATGCAGTGCAAAGGGGGGAAATGGAAATTTAGGGTGTGAATCCAGGAGATCTTCCCAGTGACAAGGTTAGTTCAGAGTATTTACCATTGCAAGCTGAGAGCCCACGGGCACACACAGCTGGCAGTAGGAAGGGTATGGAAATGGGTGTGCGTGCAAAGCAGGCATAATCTATGCTCATCATGCTGCCATGGGTTGGGAAAAAGCTGACCCAGAGCAGTGCTGCCAGCGTCTCAAGTAGCAGCCCAGCTCTGAGAGGTAACATACCCCCTCCCAAGGCACCGTTGGCTGGCAGCGACATTGCTGTTTCAGCACTAACCATAAGAGTTAGACCCATCTAGCAGTGGCACAGATTTGGAAGACAATGATGAGCATAAGCCAAGCACAGTTAGATTAAAGGGAGAAAGCAGCAGGATTCAGATCAGGGCTGTAATGTGGGGAAGTGGGGTTTCTCCTCTCTCCTTGATTTTGAATTACCGCAATCGTCGGAGGGGAAACCCTCTGACGATCCGGGCCACGCCCCCAATGTGGTCAACGTGGTTGCGTCACCTCCAGTGACGCAGCCACTCTGCGCTTCAGGGGGCGGAGTTCTCCCCGGGGCCTGATTCCACGGTGGCGGAAATCGGGCCTCCAAAGCGGGGGTTTACCTGCCCCCCGCCACCACTTGGCAGCCCTATGTATGACACCACCCTTTGCAAGGGAAAAGAAAGGATGAAAACAAAGTGGAAGTTAGGGCCAAGGATCCTGAAGAAATATTAATGTCATTATCACCCAAAAGATGGAAAAGTATTGACATTTATTGCCATATACAATGGAACAAGAAGCCACTAGTCATGCAGTGCAAAGGGGGGAAATGGAAATTTAGGGTGTGAATCCAGGAGATCTTCCCAGTGACAAGGTTGGTTCAGAGTATTTACCATTGCAAGCTGAGAGCCCACGGGAACACACAGCTGGCAGTAGGAAGGGTATGGAAATGGGTGTGTGTGCAAAGCAGGCATAATCTCTGCTCATCATGCTGCCATGGGCTGGGAAAAACCTGACCCAGAGCAGTGCTGCCAGTGTCTCAAGTAGCAGCCCAGCTCTGAGAAGTAACATACCCCCTCCCAAGGCACCGATGGCTGGCAGCAACATTGCTGTTTCAGCACTAACCATAAGAGTTAGACCCATCTGGCAGTGGCACGGATTTGGAAGACAATGATGAGCATAAGCCAAGCACAGTTAGAGTAAAGGGAGAAAGCAGCAGGATTCAGATCAGGGCTGTAATGAGGGAAAATGGGGTTTCTCCTCTCTCCCTGATTTTGAATGATCCCTCCCCCAATGTTACTGGCCATGAAAGGAGGAAAGTGGAGAGCATTTTTTCTTCCTTCCAGGGCTAGTGACAGCCTGGGTGTGTCAGTTATGATTGGCAAGACCACAATGGAGGAAAGGGTTAAATGCCCTTCTTATGCTGAAGGTAAGACTTGCAGATCTCCTGTGATCCCTCCCCCTCAGTCTCCCAGCAGGTGGGCAGCCACCAGCTAGCAACCCTAGCTGAATGAGGGCCCTTGCAGATGCTGTTTCCTTTAAAATAATTGCTGGGAAGAACCATTCTTGGATCTCTCAGCATTATGGCTAGAGTGCCACTTAGGTGAGACAGTAGAATTGGTCACTGAACTAGTTGCCTAGTAAAGCAGCAGAACTATAACCCTGAGAGACATCTGCCTAGACTCTACAAAAATTAACTGCTTACCTCCTGATGACTTTTACAAAGACCAGCCTATGCCAGGATTCTTATTCAGATTCATTAAACTGCATGAAGTGTCTGTGGCTCGGTGGTGGAACACTCATTTCGCATGGCAGACTTCCCAGATAGTGTCTGTGGCATCTCCAAGTACTGGGAAGTATCTCCAGGTAGCAGAGTTCTCTCTGCTTGAAAGCTGCCACCAGTCAGAGCAGACAATAGGAAGCCTGAGGGGTTCAGGCAGGTTCATCCTGTAGCTAACTGGAACTGAAAGTGTCAACTTGAATGAACTCTTCTCAATTTTTAGAGATAAACTAAGAATCCATTTTGTTTGTTTTCCCTAGCTCATTACACTGCCACAAACCTAGCTGTGCCAGCTAGGCAATTTAGCCCAACTGTTAAGGCAATTCGCAATACAGAATTTAATTCGCAATACAGAATTTACCACACTATTTCATAAAGAAACCAAAAAACAAAATAATGTGGCTACTGAATGCATAAGAAAACATCAAAAGACTACAAATGGAGATATAGATCAAGCCCTGAGTTTCCCTGTATTTTCAGTCAGACCAAGATAGTAAAGCAGCATTGATTAGTATATTTCAGTTTGACCGCCTGGTTTGCACTTCAGCCCCCAAGCTACCGTTCTGAATAACACTATTTTCCCAGTGTAGGGATAGGATTGATTCTGTGTATTCAAATGGGGTTCCCAACACTGCTTCAGCAAGTACCAATAGATTTGGGGGAGGATGCTTGGGGAGAGTGGAATTTGGGAAGGATGTGATGTCACTGAAGGGTGACATTCTAGTTGCCTCTTCTGATCTTTAACACAGAGAATAGGGAAAATTCCTAGAGTGTCAGAATGTGGATGCCATTTTTCTCCCACTCCTAAGTTCCTCAGGGGGTGGAAATTGGGGCTGGGGTAAATGGGTAATTCTTTGTCCTGGGTGGTAAATGGGAGGCTACTACCCACCCTGCTGCTCTATTGTCTCCCTGCCTGAGTGTGTGGAAGCTGTCCTGGATGTGGTGTTGAGGACTCCTAGGCTGTTGAGGACTCCTAGGGGGACACATCCATACCAAAGCTACCTTGTCCTGAGTGGCTCAGGATTTCATGGTCTCCATGACAACCATGGCCTGTCTCAGTTAATAACAGGTCCCATATCCTGTGCAGCTCATATTCCACCTGATGTTTTATTCTGGCCAGGAAGAAGGTGATCTGATGGTGAAGGACTGAATATGGTCCCTTCATCATGGACAGATCACTACTTGCTGGGGTTTAGACTTACAGGAGTACCAAGTCTTCACAGGGGTGGGGGATTAAGACATTCTTCCCCCTTAG
>NW_015174337.1:24667-34741 GCF_001447785.1 Gekko japonicus
TGATATAGTCAGCGCTACTGATGATGCCCTGGTTGACTTCTGGAATGGGGAAATGACAGGGGCAACTGGCACGATCACACCTAGGTGCCCTTTCTCAGACCAAAGAGCCTGGGCAGCCTCTAGGTTTACTGAGGGACTGCAGGCAATGAAAAGACAGGGGAGTGATACTGGAGGAAGACAAGGGACAAATCTGACAAGGCACAGGATACAACTTACTCTATGGCAGTGATGGTGGCAAAGAAGCAATATTTTTCTGCCACCACTGCATCCACACAGTCTAGATCCACAGAACTCTTCTAGGTGGTCAAGGGCCTATTGAGATCTGGCCAATGTGGGGAAGGTGGACTGCTCTGCAGACTGCTGTGACCACTGTGCTAAGGATTTTGTGGATAAAATCCCTTGCATCCTTTCCAACTTGGACTCTAAATTAGCAGCAACAGGATTGGATGGTGTCAGAGTGCCAATTTGTCAAGTTTTGTGGGATATCTTTCCGTTTGTGCAGTTTTATTCTGGCCAGGAAGAAGGTGATCTGATGGTGAAGGACTGAATATGGTCCCTTCATCATGGACAGATCACTACTTGCTGGGGTTTAGACTTACAGGAGTACCAAGTCTTCACAGGGGTGGGGGATTAAGACATTCTTCCCCCTTAGCCTGATGGATCCAATATGTTTTCAGATGGTGATATAGTCAGCGCTACTGATGATGCCCTGGTTGACTTCTGGAATGGGGAAATGACAGGGGCAACTGGCACGATCACACCTAGGTGCCCTTTCTCAGACCAAAGAGCCTGGGCAGCCTCTAGGTTTACTGAGGGACTGCAGGCAATGAAAAGACAGGGGAGTGATACTGGAGGAAGACAAGGGACAAATCTGACAAGGCACAGGATACAACTTACTCTATGGCAGTGATGGTGGCAAAGAAGCAATATTTTTCTGCCACCACTGCATCCACACAGTCTAGATCCACAGAACTCTTCTAGGTGGTCAAGGGCCTATTGAGATCTGGCCAATGTGGGGAAGGTGTACTGCTCTGCAGACTGCTGTGACCACTGTGCTAAGGATTTTGTGGATAAAATCCCTTGCATCCTTTCCAACTTGATATATGTAAATCTACTGTTGAAATTGCATATGTGTATGATATAGGCCTATAAAACTGAATAAATAAAATCATTAAAAAAAGTTTTGTGGGATATCTTTCAGTTTGTGCAGTCTGAGGACGTGGACAAGATTCTTGGAAGTTTGAGACCTAGCACCCACTTGTATGACCCTTGGCCTTCTTGCCTGCTTAAATCTTCAAAGGGGGGCTGCAGACTGAGTCTGGGAGACATTAAATGTCTATATGAGAGAGGGGGTGGGCACGCCTGCCTTGAAGTAGGCAGTGGTGCATCTGTTCCTAAATAAACTTACTCTCAACCCAGGAGCACAAAGTCTGAGTCCAGTGGCATCTTTAAGACCAACAAAGTTTAATTCAAGGTGTATTCAGAGTCTATCAACCTAGGAGAGTTGAATTACTACCATCCAGTCTCAAATGTACCATTCTTGAGCAAGATGATTAAACAAGTGGTGGCTAGCCAACTTCAGAGATTTCTGAATGAAACAGATGTTTAGATCTATTTCAATCTGGTTTTAGGCCTAATTATCAGCCTTGGTCACTCTGGTGGATGACATGCAGCAGGAGATGAATAGGGGGAGTGCAATCTTGTTAAGTTTTTCTGGACCTCTCAGTGGCTTTTGATACCATCAATCATAGTATCCTTATGGATTACCTTTTGGGACTGGAACAGGGAGGCAGTGTTCTGTGGTGGTTCCGGTTCTACCTCAAGGGCAGCTTTCAGAGTGTGGTGCTGAGGGATTGTTTCTCAGTCTTTTGGCCTTTGGACTATGGGGTTCCCCCATGCTTTCAACATTTCTGTAAAGCTGCTGGGAGAGGTCATCTGGAGATTTTGGCTGAGTTGCCACCAATAAGCCTATGACACTCAGTTCTGTCTCATGCAATCAGTCTACCAGCAGGTCCCAGGGAGGCTGTGGAAACTGTGAACAGGTCTGATGGCAGTTGTGGAATGGATGAGGGATAAAAGGTTAGAATTTAATCCCAACAAAATGGAGGGGCTACTTTTTTGGGGGGGGGGAGGTAGTGACCTGGGAAAAGGGTTATCTCCTGTTCTACATGGGGTTGCACTCCCACTTAAAGTGTTCATAGCTTGGGGTGCTCTTGGACCCAGGCATCCTGATGGATAAACAGGTGGCAGCAGTGGCCAGGAGTGCCTTTCAGCAGCTTCAGCTGGTGAGCCAGCTGTAGCACTTCCTGGAATGAAAAGATCTGGCCACTGTGGTGCATGCCCTGGTAACATCTAGTTTAGATTACTGCAATGTGCTCTCTATGGGGCTGCCCTTGAAGACTGCCCAGAAGCTACAGTCAGTAAAGAATGCTGTGGCTGGAGTGTTGACAGATGTGGGTCATACAGGATACTCTGTTTGGCCCTAAGTATTTAAATTCTGAGGAACTATTTAAAGGACCAAGCAATATGAACTGTCTCCACTCCTTGCCACTCCTGTTGGCATCTGCACTGGAGCTGGTCCCAAGGGGTCAGCTGTTCTCCCGAGGTTTGGGGCCTTGGCAGAGAGGTTGTGGGTGGCCATTACCACTGTTACCTCCCCCAATATACCTGTGTTAAACTTGCTCTCCTCAAAAAACCTCAGAGGGACCCAGCATCCAGCAAGGCAGTAAGACCAGGGTCCCACACCTCACATTGATCTGTCACTGGCAGGCAACATGGAGCCAGAAAAGACTCCATTTTGAACCAGCCTGACAGGCTCAGGAGAAACTGAGCCAAACAGAAGCATGGCGAGCAAGCACGTATACAGGATCTCATGACTGCTACAATCAACAGAGATAAACAGTCTGGCCATATTAATCCCTATTCCCATCTTCCCTGACCCTGGCATCACCTTAGAAAACTGCACTGTCTCCTTGAAATCATTTCCAGAATCTAGCACCCTTTCCCCACTCCACATCGAGCCACTGACACATAGAAACACAAACACAGGTGACTTTCCCAACCTTGGAAGTCAAAACCAAGCATCCTGCAGATACTCAATTTTAATCTGGCAACTCATTACACCCCGGCTCTCCAAACCACATTTAAACTGGCACTCTGTGCCTTAATTTTTGAACAGCTCTGAGGTGCCCATAAGAGTGTATCCTCAGATTCTGTCTGAGCCTTGACACAAACCACTGGTCAACTATGTCCTTCTCCTGCCACGTGGATTCTGGACTTCAGGATCAGGTGAATATTGCCCTATCTAAAATCAACCACCTTCTTGTCGCTATCGATCACCTCTCTGTTTCCAAGCTCTCTCTGTGTGTTGATCTATTGTTATTATTTTTGCACGAGTGAGTAGTGTAAGCTTTGCAATTATTTACAATTAAAACTCCATTCAATCAATCAAAAGGTTTCTTCCTTCCACTGGTATTTCTCATAATTTGACCCTCGTATAAAGAACCCTTGTACATCTGTACAGGCAATCCATGTAACACCACAAGGTTGCATCCTTTCTGCAAGGAAAGGGAGTGCAAACTGGCCTGTATCTGTACCCTTGGATAAAAGGCAGCATTGCTCTCTGGTATGCAGAGCTCATGCAATGAAGCATGAGCTCTGCAAAGAATGTGGCTGGGGAGGAAGAGGAGCTGCAGCCCAGCACCTCTGCCTCAAAGAGCCCAACCAGGGAGAAGCCCCACTACTGGTTATCAGTAGTGAACTGGGAGGTCAACACCAGTGGTGGGGATGCCAGGTGTGCAATGGCAGAGGATTTGACAGAGATGATAGTGAGGGAGTACCTCATCGAGTCTCCTGAGCCCGCCAATGCCGATCCCCTGGAGTACTGATCACACAAGGCTGTCATCTGGCCTGACCTCTCTTGAATGGCCATGAGTCTCCTCTCCTGCCTCCCACCTGTATTCAGAGTCAGCAGCTGTTCTCGCACCTGGGAGACACTCTCAGCCCTCGCCACTCCTGCCTGGAACCAGGTAGGGTGGACAAGTTGGATTTCCTCAAGGTCAACCTCCCTCTGCTGGGCTACCCCTCTCTGGACTTCACAGAGTAAGATCCAGGACTCCTGTTGTCCCCTTGTGTGTCCACCCCTCCTCTCTGGGTGATTCAGCCTGCAGGTTGCGCCCTTGACGCTTGGTGGGAATATGGCTGCCTCTGCTGGGTGGGGGTGGGCTGGCTCCACACCCAACCTTTTCTCACTGAAATTCCCCCACTGAGAAAACCCATCCAGTGTTCCCTATAAGCTGAGTTAGTGTGAGCTAGCTCACAGTTTTTTAGCCTCCAGCGCACACATTTTTGTCTTAGCTCAGGAAGGAGGGCTCCAGAGCAAAGTAATTTATGCAGTAGCCAAATTGCTTGCTCACAACTTTAATGCCAGTAGCGCCCAAAGTAGAATTTTTGCTCACAAGGCTCTACAGCTTAGAGGGAACATTGCTGGATACCCCCTTTACTTTTATCCTCCAAAGACAATCTCCCTCGCCCAACACCTACTTCATGAAACAATATCTACCTCATAACACAACATCCACCTCAGCAAACATTTACCTCAAAAAACATCTGCCTGTACAAGAATGCCCCTGTTTGACTACCCCTTTCCATTGCATTTGTACAATTCACAACAGGTGATCTCTTATCATTACAATGGTATTGCTAAGGGTGAAGAACCAGAAATTTCATCTAGGGGTGGGCTGTGACCAGAGGATCTATGTTTTTAGGCCTGATTGGGCCTGGGAGCATTGTGGGCATGCATTGCTGGGTTCCAGTGTTTGCCAGGGATCTCTGCCAAGCTGCCATGGGGTTACTTTGGGAGGCTCTATAGAAACTCTATGCCTTTCTGTCCATCAGAGCCTGCCTTTGAAGGCTCAAGGATGGCCCTGCCAGCTCAACATGTGTATCCATTCCTTTGGTGCATAGAAGAATACACCCTGGTTGATGGATGTGCTCTGGACCTGTGATTTTCAGCTAGGGGGGTAAGAGTTGTGGACACACTTTCCTTGCTTGTGTTGTGTGGCTAGGGTGCCTGCCAAGCAGCCATGGAATTACTTTGGGGAGCCCCTGTCAAAACTCTAGGGATGTCTGCCTTTCCGTCCTTCAGAACCTGCCTTTGAAGACTAGGGGCTGCGAGCATAGGCAGGATACTTACTTTGCTTCCAGTGTCTGGCTGTGGGTAGGCTGCCAAGGTGAAGTTTCCCTGTGAGTTTGGTGTCACTGGCTTGTTCCTGTGCCATTCCATAGACTCCTATAACTACAGCTGTCTTTTCCAGAGAGAGCACTGGGGATACCTTTCTTAGGGAGGGAGCCATAACTAGGACTCCAGAAATGTAATCCACCCCCAACTTGGATTGTAGAGGAGGGGGCAACAGGGTGAGGATACCCATGTGTTTGGTGTGTATAGCTTGCAGGGGTCCATTCTATACACTTTTGAACCCGCGTCTGACATTTCCCCAAAAAGCATTTTCCTGGCGGCATCTTTTTTTTAGGGGGGCATAACTCTGACTCACCAAAGCCCAATCTGCACATAACTTGGAGGGCATGTAGAGGAGCATCAGGGGGAGGTCTCCTGCAAGTTTGATGCCTTTGGCCTTCACAGGGTCTGTTCTAATCACTCCTTAACCTGCCATTTACCCAGAAAGCACTTTCCTGGGGGAACCTTCTTTGGGTGGCCATAACCTGGACCCCATAAATTCAATCCTTACCAGACTAGGTGGGCAGGTAGAGGAGAGTCAGTCAGAGATTCCCTGTGAGTTTGGTGTTTTTAGCATGTCAAGGAGGTGTTCTACCACAATCAAGAAGCTCAAGAACTGAACCAGTTCATTTGCTGCCTAAAAGTTTGTGACAGTTCATGGCTCATGAACTGGGCATACCACAAACCAAAATGAACCCCATTTTCCTGGTTTGTGTCCATACATAGTGCTAGCAAAGACCTACACAGATTAGCCTGCAAACTCCACACTGGGGTACAACTAAATGTTATACACAAATAAACTCTCTCTCTCTGACACATGATAAGTTCATAATTGCATGAGGAAATTGTTCTGTGAGGCTCTTAAGTAAAATGGCACAAAAGCAGCTCAGCAATGAGCCAAATTGGGTCAGCTGTATAAAAATACCCAGAGATTTGGCATATTTTATCTGTCAACACCCACAAAGAGTAGCAACTATTAATATGAGTATGTAGTTTCTCTTCTTCCATATCTTATCTAGGTTAGCAGTAAGGAAGAGAACTTAATGAGGTCTTTCAAGCCTTTTCTCTTGACATACTGGGAATCTTTTCAATAAAATTTTTAACTGTTCTTCATAATGAAATAATTTCCTGTCATAAGGTACATATCATTATACGGGGAGGTAGAATATTATATTTGGAATCAGGCAGGCCTTTAAGCACATTCAGACGCAGACGGTGTTGTGTCTTGTGACTAGATGATTAAACAAGTGGGGCTGGATTTGAAATGGCATCAAGCTGGATGAAACATAAGGTTCAAGTGGGCAGTATAAAATTGAATGGTTCTTCAAACAATGCCACTTTGGAAATGTCAGTTGTTAATTAGAAACATCTCCTTTTCATTAGGTGCAAGAACAACAATATGAAATAGTATTCTTAGCTTGTTTGTGGGAGGAATTGCTTGCACATTTTAAAGAATGTGCATGTATGTGTGAGAAATGGGCAAAATGGATTTTTAACAAGAAAAGCTTAAAGAAACACCTTGCTCTATTGAAATAAAAATCTATCACTTGATGCTGAATAAAGATTGCTTATTGGGATTAAAATGCTAAGATTGTGCCAGTAAATCTTAAAGGTAGATAGTTAGCATAAAGGAATTCATTGTGTGTAATCTCACCTAAGTAATATTGTATTTTTCTTTAGTTTTAGCTAACCTAGCAGAAAGGAGAAGTTGCCTTGGACAAACAAAGCATTTCGAAAGAAGACAAGGATAGGAATTGAAAGTTCTGTGGTTTTGGGACCCTATTGACAGGAAAAAGTGCCTACAAGAAATAACCACAATTGCTGAAGAATGGGCTTGTGATGTTCCATGAAGAAATGTCAGGTGAAACAGTGAAGGAGATTACCTTATTTGGAGTATAGGCAGGAAGAATAAATAAGAGTAGTGGGCGTTGAGGGTCGTTTGGGGGAGGCAGTCATTATGAAAAAGCAGAAGAACAAATATGGGCATTACGCCACGGGGTGTAGTTAAGCGATCGTGATTGGAGCATGTACATTTTGGTTACCAGCCAATGGTGGCCAAAATAGGGTGTTTCTTATTTTCCATACCTCTTCGGTGGTAGTATATCTAGGCTGATTAACTGAATCAAAGGTGTGTTCAGTTCTTTTGAACTGTGCACCCACTCTTGCAAGACGTGTATCCAATAAAAGATTCTTCTGCTTCACTTAAAAAGGTCTGTCTCCAGAAGTTCTTTATTGGTAAGAACAAATTACATTTCTATCATATGCTTGTAGAGATCCACACACAGACACGCTTTGAACTGAAGCACTGTCTACTGGTTTGTGAAGGTGTCAACTAGCAGCTACATCTCACTTTTCCTGCCAGTTTTAGCCCTTGTGTTGTGCCTAGAGTTGTGAACTTTTCAGCTACCCTCTGTATCTGTGCTTTTACCAACTCTTTGGTTGGCAAATAGTAGCAGATTATACTGTTTATCGATATGCCACGAAAAGCTTAACCTGCTGATTTCTGATTCTATCATGGGCATAAGAGCAGGCCAGGGTAGGGTTACTTTGCCATTTAGAAACCTAATTACACCTCCACAGTGCCAATTTGGTATAGTGGTTAAGTGCATGGACTCTAATCTGGGAGAACCATGTTTAATTCCCCACTCCTCCACTTGCATCTGCTGGATGACCTTGGGCAAGTCAGAGCTGTTCTGAAAGAGCAATTCTTGAAAAAGCTCTCAGCCCCACCTACCTCACAGGGTGTCTGTTGTGGGGAGGAAAGGGGAAAGGAGTTTGTAAGCCGCTCTGAGACTCCTTTGGGTAGTGAAGAGTGGGGTATAAATCCAATCTCTTCTCTTCTTCACTTCTTCTTCAGAAGCAGGGTGTATTTGTTGGTATAAGTGCCACATTGGCACAGGAACAAGATTGGCCTTCAATGTGTATTAATGATGCCAACAGAAATGACATACACATACTGTGCCATTAGAGGGACCCTGGAGTGCTTTCCCAACACCTTTGGTGGCTCTGACAGTTAGTCAGACAAATTATGAAGATGTTTTATGGTAAATATCCTCACCTTGGGGACCCTGATTGGGTGGAAAGGTGGCATTAAATTCTTTTAAATAAAAATAATAATAAAACAGTATGCCTAGACTGATAGACAGGAAGGCCTGGCGTGATCTGGTCCATGGGGTCGCGAAGAGTCGGACTCAACTGTGCGACTGAACAACAACAACAAGAAGACTGCTTTCAAAGGCAAAAGATAATCTTTCTTTCTGCTCCAATAGTTTGGCAGCTTTTCCTATTGCCTAAAAGGCATTCAGATATTGCTATAACTGGAGATGTGATATTGAATACATCCATCTTTATCTATGCCAATTTTCTGCATTTGGGAGACTACTAAGTAGATCTCAATAGATCTTTCTACCCAGACTCTGTTATCTTTGTGGGAAGACACACATCATTACCGGTTTGAGTCTTGTACTGTACCTTCTTGCAAAAAATAAGTTGCAAGAGAAGCAGAACTCAATTGTCACATAATTGAGCTAGAAGGTGACCAATGAGGATGGGACTTTGTCAGCTGCAGCACCTGCCTTTGGTATATTGGATGCCTTGAGTACTGTAATTAATAATAATTAATTATTGGCCCCGGTCACACGGGCAGGAAACTGCAGAGGAGAAGCGTGGCTGTTTGCCCTGGGGCAAACTACTGCGCAGTTACGTGATCAGACCTCCTGTGGAGGTACCGTGGAGGTACCGTGGAGGTTCCATGGCAAGGGAGAGGTGCCGATCACAGGACAAGCCGGCGCGCAACGAAGAAGCGCGTGCCGCGGCAAACTGTTTTTTATTTTTGTGTACATGACAAATGCGCATGCTCCGTTGGGTGCGCATGCGCATCACAGAGGCTTGGACAAAAAAAACCCACCTTATTTGCAAGGGGACATGGGCGGGCGCCGGATGCCTCCGGAAACGCGATCAGATGCCCGCCCTTGCCCCGCAGTTTCCGGAAACTAGTACCTCCAAGGTACTAGTTTTTTGCCACGCAGTTTTGGCGGGAAGCCTCGGTTGAGCCACGGGAGTGCTACGCTTCCCAGATGTGCTGGTGAGATCGCGCCCGGAAACTCCGGCTGTCTTCCGTCTCACTTGTGTGGCTTCTGTTACGTGTGACCGCAGCCCAAATTTCATTCATAATGTCTTAAAATGGTATTATTAATACTTCTTCAACATGAATAGGTTGCTGTCAACCCACCTGGTCGTGTAGTATAGCCAGGAGATCCGAAGATTTTCTGGCAGCCGATGCTAGGTAAATACCTATTTATTCCAACTGGCATTTAGTAACGCTGCTGTTTTCTTTGGGGAGTTGAGCGAAATTGTCATCCCTTAGGACTGAATTATTACAAGTATATAGTGATATCTTTATTACAATACTGTAGATTTGGTGTTGAATCCAAACTTCAATGGCAATTTCCGAACAATTCTCCCTTTCATCTGCATACTTCCCTCCTGTTGCTCCCCAGGGTCTCCTATCCTCAAGGAAGAAGATTTTGTGGAGATCAGAGGCTGCGGTGGGAGGGGTAAGGAAGAAAAATTTCCATTCTGCTGATGGATCTAACCTGTTATGTGTGTTCATTGTAATTACAGTTGTTATGTAGTGGGTTGCCGCATGGATGGACGACAGACAACGACGTAGTGCATAGCACGCTTTATTAGGCACACAACAAGACATGCGGACAAACGGCCGGCAGGCCAACTATATACACACCTGGGGACACCCCCTGGTCACCATTGGTGGGTTTGAATCTCCCGCCATGGCTCCCATTGGTTCCCCTGTGGAGGGACTAGAATCCTAGTCCCCA
>NW_015174337.1:35447-45070 GCF_001447785.1 Gekko japonicus
CAGGACACTGGCAATCACCTCCCCCATTTTTTCTTCACCTTTTTTCTTCCACCACCCAGCTGAGTAGAGGTGGGAAGGGCCAGCTGGGGGCAGGAGGTCTCCACCCAAAGTCAGAACCTGGATGTCCTATTGGGCAGCGAGCAGACAGGGCATCATAAAATCTGACACTAAATTGCTGTTAAAATCAGAGTTTCTCTTGTGCTCATCTCTGCTATGTGAACCAGCAGAAGCCACAGATCAAAATTATGCATTTAGTGGGACTGGGCATCTGACTCAAAATTTGTAGAATTTAAGATATGAGGAATTTATGGTTTACCTGAAGGGTTTACATAAGAAAGAGTTTTGATAAAAGACCACAGCTGCCTGAAGTGCAAATCTAAGTGGCAACTGGAACCAGAAGCCTCTTTTTGAAGTTTGTGATATTTTGTACTCTCTTAGTGGCAGATATTCTAGTGTGGACAATGAATCTCAGGGCAGGGCCGAACCATTTAAAAAATAAAAATAAAATTTGGTCGTGTCTGGGGCTCATCATGCACTCACACCTATTCCTGATTTTCACAGATCTCATTTTGCACTGGTTCAACTCACATTTTGTGCTAGCATTCTGCACTCTTTTTTCTTTAAGTTTCCTGATATCAATAGCAAAGGTTTTTTTATGCACACCACGTTGAAAGCATGGATATTGTGTCATGTGCGTGAAATTTGAAAAAAAAATTAAACAGCCTGGCTGGTCTGTCACTTCACTACTAGGCAGTGCAGTGACCTGTGGTTGAGTTTACTTAGGAGAGTCTAATGCTGCTCTTTCTATTGGTCAGTCTAGTGCTATTCTTTTGATTGGTCAGTCTAATGCTACTGTGCTGATTGGTCAGTGTCAGGCTTGCTCTCTTTTGGAAAAGAGAAGGATTCTCCATGTTGCTTTTTATATTGGATTTCCATCCACACTGACTATTTGAAGATGTTTAGAAAAGGGCTTCCTGTTGGAGCATCTTATGTCAGCCTCTGTACCCATTCCCCGTGCCAGCACTCTGTAAACAAGCATTAGGCTTGAGTCTACCAAGAAGACACCTTTGTTCCCTCACTTGCTTCTCAGCATTTACACTGAACAATTCACAGCTTGGGGGGAGGGGGGTTTGCCATTTACATTGGAATCACTAAAACATCACAAGTACAGTGGCACTTAACCATGGCTGCCCAGAAAAGCCTGCTGGGAGAGGTCTAACTGATGAGACAGCTCTGGTGTGCATGTTCTAATGGTCAGCAGAGCCCCAGTCATGCATGCACGCACGCACACACATACCCCTAACGGTTATATGAAACTTTCCAAATTTATCATTAAACTTATATCGATAAACCAATCCTGTACTTTAAAAAAAAATATGTGGAGGAGGCTGTGCCTAGCAGCCAGACGAGTCGTTTGTTCATCACAGATGCAGGAGGGCAAATGATGGAAGAGTGGGAGGAACTTCACAGGGGATTCGCTGAGCACCAAAGGGCAGGAAAAGGAGGGGGGAAAACATCTGCAGGAATATGTATGCTTTTGGATAACTTTAGGCTCTGGCAGCGAAGGAAGTGGATAATGCATCGTTAAAGCACTCTAGAAAAACCAATGGAAAATGGAGGGAAGCAAGTTGGGCACTGAATTGGAAAAATGAATGCAGAATAAAAAAAAAACCACAGGACAGGTATGGTGACAATGAGGTGAAATGCAGAATGACTGAGAAAACCCAAGGGAAATACAATGAGAATGTGATGGAAAACACACATGTGTAATAAGCCTGGGTTTCCCTAACCCGTCTTGTTTCCTACAGTAACATAGCAGCTGCAGGGAGTGTCAATTTAAAGTTCAGAGGGAGCCCTTTTCCACAAGGGACTGTGGTGTAAGAGGAGGAAGGGCTCCTGCCTCCTCTCCACACCATTTTCAGAAGCTGAAACGCTTCCCAGTAAGGAGTTATTTACATAATTTTGGAGAAGTAGGTGCTTAGAATACTCTACATGCCACTTTAAAATGATGTAAGTAAATCTGTGCTGCTTAGGGATGCAAGGTTCCAGATGGGACCTGGGGATCCTCTCGAATTACTGCTCATCCTGACTGCCGAGATCAGTTCCCCTCGAGAAATGAATGTTTTTAAAGGTGGGTCCTGTGTCATTGTACCCCACTGAAGTCCCTGTCCTTCCCAGGCTCCATCCCGAAGTCTCTAGGAGTTCCTAACCTAGATCTGGAAACCCTACGTCCCCATCCTGGCTGGTGGCCAGAGGGGACCTGGCAACCCTAGTCCTGCCCCCTGCTCTCAGACTCTTAACAGAGTCGGTGAGCATCAACTGGACTCCATCAGTGATGGGGAGCACAATGTCTCTCAAGACCTCAGTCTTCCCAATCAGCATTCACCTTTAACCATTTAACCACAGCAGTAAAGCACTGTTTCGGGACTTCTACAGCATCATCAAGTGATCTGGATAAAGAAATATAAAGCTGAATGTCAACAGCACATTGATGACAGTCTACTCCAAACACCCAAGCAATTTAATGAGGATATGACAACTAAACAAAACACCCTGGATATACCAGAATGGGTAATTCGCTCATATATTGCTACAGTTTAATTTCTGGGGATGGGTACAAAATGTGCCTGGCCTTCCTACCTCCTCAGTGGACCTCCTTAGCTTCTGTTTTAGAAAGCTCCAGGGGAAGCCATAATTTGGCTCCCTGTTCAAGGGTGGGGCCTCCCATCAGGATCTCTCCACCATGTGTCTCTGTGGTTATGTGCTCCAAGAGACTCCTGAACCTCAGTCATTTTGACAGGTGCAGTCTAGTCTTCAGTTCTGTATTTCTTTGCTTATTCTACCCAGATTCCTAGAAGGAACTCTCTTTAGTCAGCTGGGTACCATCCTCTTCGCTTAAGTGTCTCTGCTGCCTCAGTATCCCATGTAGCCTGGCTGAGGAAATTTTCAGTCAAGCAAAGAGTTTGCTATGAAGAAGAAGAGGAGATGGGATTTATACCCTGCCCTTCACTATCCAAAGGTGTCTCAGAGCGGCTTACAAACTCCTTTTCCTTTCCCCTCCCCACAACAGACACCCTGTGAGGTAGGTGGGGCTGAGAGAGCTCTTGACATAAACTGCTCTTTTTCAAGAACAGCTCTTATACGAACTATGACTTGCCCAAGGTCATCCAGCCAGGTGCAAGTGGAGGAATGGGGAATCAAACCCGGTTCTCCCAGATTAGAGTCCGTGCACTTAACCACTAAGTACATTAAAGCTGTAACATTTGTAATTACCTAAAGTTCATGATGCATTTTGGCCAGTTCATACTTCGCAAAGTCACCCAGCATAAACTTTCCACAAACCTTCACACTGTGGAGGTTTGCGTGGGTTCATGAGCAGTGACATTACCAGACAGACTGCCTCTGCTCAATCAAAATGTTTACAGAACTTCAAACCAAAACCTTTGAAGGCCTGTAGAAGAGCATCCAGGGGAGGTCCCCTGCAACGTAGATGTCTCTAGCAGCATAGGATCCATTCTATACACTCCTGAACCTCAGTCATTTTGACAGGTGCAGGTTCAGGAGAGTATTTTCCAAGAAAACACTTTCCTCGAGGCACCTCACTAAACTTGGAAGGCACATAGAGGAGAGTCATCCAGAGTTCCTCTGTGAATTTGGCGTGTCTACCATGCTGGGGGGCATTCTACTGCCTCATGAACCTCATGAATGGAACCAGTTCATGAGGTGGCTAAAAGTTGGTGATGGTCCATGGTTTATGAATGGGGCACGTCAGGAACCATGAACCAAACTACACTTTTCCAGTTTGTGTCTATCCCTACTGGAGACTAGCTGTTCCCTTTTATTTATGAAGATTCAGAACAAGGAATGAAAACAAATACATTTCTAATATTTAAATCAATCTGTTCTGAAATTGGTGGAGGGTAGATGAAATATTCCACCACAGACCAAGATGAAATCCCCATGAACATAATTATATCACAATGTAGAGAGGAGACAAATTGGTGCCAAAGAGTTTGACTAGTGAAAGGAATAATTTACTAGGCAACGCTGCCATCTTTGTTATCTGTTGTATATCTGAGTTGATGCCCATTCTCTAGCAGAATCTGTTTGATGAGCCCTCTCATTAGCACACTAAAAGGGGGGGGGAATCTTTGCTGCAGATAAGTGCCGCTCTGCTTTCCCTCATAATGGAATGTATTCTGTAAGAATAATTTGTATGGAGATTTTACTAGTTTGAACAGAGTTGGATGTGGCTTATGAGGAACAAATGAAAGGGGCTAAAGTTGTAGGAATCAGGCAGGTAGGGCTTGTGGATTTCAGTAAGGGCTTCCTTACCTCCATCTCCCTCATAAATGAAGCACTTGTGGTTGGACAAAATTGTAATAAAAAGTGGCAGACATAGATTTAGAGGGTTTTGCCTCAATACAACTCTATCACAGGTTTCTCTGAGTGCTATATTGACAGCATAATTTGGAAGAGGCAACATGGAATGAAAAACATTCTCCCACCCTATTTCTGACTCTTGCAAATTTCCTGAGGCCTATATTTCTTCATCATAGGGCTCCTTTGGAAAGCAGCTTAGCTTTTTCAGCTTTAAAATGGAAGGAGCAAAACCAGCCAATAATTTAGACAGAAAAGCAGCATGTTCATCATGTCCATACAAACATAATTTTGCTATGCATGTTAAATAAAAGCTTTGTTTAATTGAAATTCAGTGCATTCGTACACAAAGTTACACCTGTCTAAACCCATTGACTTCGGTGGGCTAAAGAGAGTGTAACACTGTTTAGGATTGCACTGGGTAATTCTTTATGACCTCCAAATTAAATTACAGTTCTGATTGATTGCCTGCTGCTGAGTCCCTTTGCTACAATAATACAAATGAACGTATAGCTATTATTTTTCTAGAGCCCTAAGCATGTCCTGAATTACAGGTAGATGCCTGTCTTAGACTCATAACTTCTTAGGGTTTCTCTATAATGGTAAATTGTGGATGAACACAGATGATGTTTTTAAAATCATTTCTAGGGGAATAGTCTTTTTTAACCTTTAGCACATCAATAAGTTTAGTGACCTGTTCAAGCTGCTATGCTTTAAGTGTCAGCATTTTGTAATGACCCAAGACATAAAAAATCCACTTTGTATGGAAAAGGTATAATATGCTCTTAAACTGCTAAGTGAAAGCATTTCTGTGGGCAGTAAAATATCAAACTGGCCAGCTAAGTCTGGCCTTCTATGAAAAAATTGGTCATTTTCCCCCCTCTGACTTCATAATTTTATGTTCAGTGAAGCATTTTATGACCAAGTCCTTAGTCACCATTCCTCTAACAAATTTTGGAAAGGCAAATTGCAACTGCCACCCTGTCCTAGAGGTAAGGAGCTATTTCAAGTAGTGGGAGAAATGACAAGAAAGTTTTTAGGTGAGGCCAAAAAAACATGAGAAGAAGCATTTTTGCCACAACTGGTTGTGGCAAACAAGATTGAACTTCAGGCCATGAAACTGGTTCACATCTTATTCCATCTGTTGAATTCTTTGTTTTAGCTGATCCATCACAGTTTCAGTGTTCCTTAAACAGATGCTAGTGTTCACTCCCTACCCCAAGATTTAAAGTCAGCAGGGGGAGGGGGAGGAGTAATTCTTCTCTGAGCTACCTGCCAAGGTCAAAAGCAAATAAGTCACGTTAATAAGTCATAGATCTCTAGTATTTCACCTAGTTGAGTCCTATAGGAAAGCAAGACAAAAAAAAAGCAAAACCCACACTGATGTTGTTGCTATAAAGCAGGTGGAAGAGGGCCAAGGTGATGTCACTGCAAATTTCATCCTCAGCTGAGCTATGCTAGTACTGATGAGATTTTAACAAAGAAGATGTTCAAATATTGAACTTGCCTTGCTTACTGTGATGGATTTCTCTTCAACCAAGCATCAAATACAATGGCATCAGCCATTTTTTTACAATCTAAAAAACAGCATAAAATACAGGGGGGGAACTGGAGTTCTTGAAAAAAGCTGTTTTTGAGTGTTCACCGGTGCTGCTCTCAATTTGTGATCAAACTGCAATTCCAAAAAATGGAGTATTTTTACACCACTAATCCTTGCATGCATTGTACAGATACTCTAGCTAACTGTTGGGGGCTGGTGGCATCTTCTTTATTATGTATATGTTATTTGCACCCACTATCCAATTTCCTTGGTTGAGAAATGGAAGCTTGTCCCCCCCCATTCTACCTGCTTTTGGGGGTACCTCCACATACACTGCCTATAACATGGGTGTCCTTTCTGAGTAGGGTTGCCACCTTTGCATTGTGAAATACCTGGAGATTTTTGGGGTGGAGCCTGAGGAGGGTGGGAGTTAGGGAGGGGAGGGACTTCAATGGGTTGTAATGCCATACAGTCCACCTTCCAAAGTGACCCTTTTCTCCAGGTGAACTGATCTCTGTCAACTGGAGATCAGTTGTAATAGCGGGAGGTCTCCAGCTACCACCTGGAGGTTGTAGTTCATTAGGAAAACAATTGTGATGTGATAACGAAGTCATAGTTTAAACGATTAGAAAAAAAATATTTAATGTGTCCAGTGTATAACAAGTCATTAAAGTTGTTTCCTTTGAAGCAAAATGGTCTCAAATATATCTTATGACTGTGCAGCGCTCATTGGACTGCTTCATCAGATGAGACCTTTCACTGGAAAATATACAATGAACTACAGTCTGTCCCATGATCTTTCCTTCTCTGACCACCTGGAGGTTGGCAACCCTATTTCTGAGATTTAGCATGCCCAGTCCTTTGGGAGAGTTGAAAAACATGGATGTAGTGAGTAGAAATAGGGTTTTCCTTGGAATCTCACAGTAAACAAAAACAAAACATTTTGAAACACAAAAAGATTCTACACCCCTATATACTAGAGGTACAGGAAACTACGTTATTTTCATGTATTTTTCCTATATGAAGCTACACTATTTCCATGTATTTTTCTTATATGACTATTCCTTTTATAGATCATGAGGACTGGAGATAGATGGAAGAGAGACGAGATGGAGGAAATATGCCTCAGCTCACTGCCAGTAATAAAATCTTATCCATATTTATTCAGAGGCAAAATTCATAGGTTGCATGGGAATTACGTGCAAGTATGCTTTGGCGTATACCCTAAGATAAATCTCCATAACGCATGTCTTTGGTACAGTAGAATATAGCTTAGGACACAATTATCACAGAGCATTTAACAAGAAAACATTAGCTCGCAGATAGCCTGCATACATATCAATATTTAATGTTTAACACTGACATTTCAAGAATAAATTTCATTTTGCCAAACCTTCCCTGCTTGAAAATTCCATATAACACAGTCAACAGTGCCTCAGCTTCAAATTTACAGTTTGCTGTTAAAGCAGGTCTTTGTCTCTTCCAAAGCTTCTGTGCCCAAACTAAAAAACTGCCAGAGGAAATGGCAGTGTGCCAGCTTTTCTGCTACATCTTCTCTTTATTCTTCAAATACAGGCGTATCAACTTATATGAGAACAAAACTATGGACCTTGAGGGGGCAGGTGGTCCTTAGAGTTAACTATAACTGGTTTACCTAACAGTAGTCAGTTCATGACAAAGGAGCATTTGAATAAGGACATCAGGGCTCATGTTAACACAAGGATTGATTTAGACATCACACAAAACCATGGTTTAATTAAATGAACCATAGTTAGTTGACCATCTGAATCCATGCCACCATGCTATGATTAGCTAAGATACCTCAAACCAGGATCTTCATCTAGGATCTGAAGCTAATTTATTAGCCACAGTTACTCTAAGCCATTGTATCATATAACATATGAAAGCAGCATTCTAGTTTAACCTGGTTTGTTCCCCCCCCCATACTCTGTCCCTGCCCCACCTACAGAAATGCTTGACAAGAGTGGCTCAAAAATTTCCCCTACCCTCTGCTCTGAGTCTGCCTGGTAACAGACTTCTCTTTCCACCTGCCTTTTAATCTCAAAGATTCAGGAATGCAGCAAGCTCCTCCTATGTATCTATAAGGGAAAAGGCAACGTCAGTGGAATCCTGCTGACCTTGGTTGCCTGAACTCTGGCCTTTCCCATACTATGATGCAAGATAACTTTGTTCCTTTATGGCGGAAAAAGATAGAAGATAAACTGGTCTGTTATGGTTTTTCAAAACAGTTTATACTGTCTTTGGGACATGATCAGGCTAGATCAGTTCAAAAACAAAGAATATTAGACGTTGAACGACAGATGGACGTGAGTAGGATTAGGAGCCCTGTATTTGATGTAAGTACACTTAGCAAGATATTTGTGAGATCTTACATCAAATATTTAGATATCAGCAATCATAGAAGAATTTTTACCCTATTAAGATACAACGCCTTACCCTCAGCCATAATGGAGGCCAGACACACAAGATCACTGAGGAAAAGTTGTATATGTGGGATGGGACCTGATGAAACATTGGAACATGTAATAAGATATATCATATATCTTATATATCATAATATCAGGGAAGTTTTGATCAAGCCGATAGTTAACTCCTTCCCAGGTCGTAATAGAAGGACACTTTTGTCAATTATGCTGGCAGGAGATAATCAAAAGCTGACTAGGATGGTTGCCAAATTTGGTTGGTTGGCATACCAAACTAGGAAAGAGATAAAGTTCAGATAGGCCTAAACCTAACCTTTGATCATAATTTTGATTTTATTATATCTGTATTTTAAAGTCTATAGATACTTATTTATAATTTTAGATGCCATTGTATTTTATAATTTTACTGCTCCCTTAACTGTATTTACTTGTCTTCTATTATACTGGTCTATGACTGTAATAAACTTGATTGATTGATACATCAAAGTAGTTTATACAAAGACCTTGGTTACATTTATCTACGGGGATGGTTGGGGAGACACTGGGTGGAAATATAGAGAGCAGGGCTCAATCCTCACCCAAGTCTTCCACCCCTTTTTATATCCAACCTATCCATGCTAGCAGTCACAGCTCATCCTGTTTGTTATTTACTTGTCCTACTGAGTATATGTGCTCAATTCACATGAGTGCTTATTGCATGAGAAAAAACTGGCATGGGGCATGTGGTCCCTTCCGTGGGTTTTTGGAGTTTTGGACTCTGTGTGTTGCACACGCTGGGTATGTGGTTGGCATGAAATGTTTACAGAGACTCAGGGAGTCAAAAACATGCAGAGGCATTTGAGTGAGGCATTTGCAGCAAGAAATACAGTTAATTGCATCCAGCAGTAAATTTCTGCTAATGGAACCCCACTGCAACCTCCCAAATTGCCCCTCATGCTGTTCTTTAGAAGAGGAGAAGAGATTGGATTTATACCCCACCCTTCACTTGGAGTCTCAGAGTGGCTTACAAACGCTTTCCCTTCCCCCCTGCACAACAGACACCCCATGAGGTGGGTGGGCCTGAGAGAGCTCTGACAGAAACTGCTCTTTCAAGGACAGCTCTGATAGAACTATGGCTTGCCCAAGGTCATCCAGCAGCTACAGTGGAGGAGTGGGGAATCAAACCTGGTTCTCCCAGATTAGGGTTTGCACACTTAACCTCTACACCAAACTGGCTCTCTTTCCTTCATGAAAAGCATTTTGGGAAGATCTGGGACTTC
>NW_015174337.1:45086-47296 GCF_001447785.1 Gekko japonicus
AGCAGGAAGGAGGTAAGGAGAAAGTCCCATTCCACTGACAGAAATCCCTTCTCTAAGTAGAAATTGCAAGTGGATCCAACCTAATTTCTGGGGCAAGCTTCATGTCTGGAATGGCATGGAGAAAGGATGCTTGTGTCCCTTCCTGCCGTTTCTGAAGCGCTTCAGGCCAATCTTATAAATGTATGAATATAACGTGAATAAGGCTATAGCTACTGCCTGTGGAACTTCCTGCCATTTCTGAAGCGCTTCATAAATGTATGAATATAAAGTGAATAAGGCTATAGCTACTGCCTGTGGAATTTAAAACAATCTTTCTTGTATATGATAATCTTTGCTTGTTGCACTGATTTTTTAAATTTTTAATACAGTTATATTACATTGACGAATGTTCGTAATGTAACATTTCATTGCATTGTTCTCCAATCTTGTAATTCCAGCTTTACTTTGCATATTATATTGTGTTTTAGTGCAATGTTTTCTAATGGTGTGAGTTGTATGCATTATACCTTTCTTATTGCACTGTTTCTAGTTTGTAATCTGTCTTGAGTCTCAGTGACAAAGGTGGACTATAAATGAAGTAAGTAAATTTTGTTAAAATAAGAAACAAACCCTCCTCTCTTGCCTTCTATTTTCAGGGCACCCCAAAACTGGAGCAGCTGCTCATGACAAGTGAGCCAAAAATAGAATGTTACTGGGTGACAGGAGGGAGTCTACCAACGTGGCATCCTAGGATAGCAGAGCTATGAAATTATATGGGAGCATAGCCATCCAGATCTCAAAGAATAAAGAGAGCACTGGTGCAACTTGGCTGGGAATACTGGCCAGAGGGAGGGAGGAGCTGATAGAGACAAAATGAGGTACAAGGGAACCAACTCCACCAATGTCATTGCGCTCCTTTATAGCTCAACCAGAATTCATTCTCTACCCATAAACAAACATTGAATCGCCTTTCTATTGACACACACACAATCACTAGCTTTGGGCCAACACACAGTATGTGATATGGGAGAACAGGAAAGTAGTGTCCCATGGAGGATATTTAATTTAATTAAGTATCATTAGGCCCAGTTGGTGGGGGGAAATTCATTATGCACCCTTATCCTTGAGAAGTGCATCACAACATGAGACAAGGCCACCAACCACGCTCCTGGAAACTGAAGGGAAATGGAAACATTAATCATGTTGTCTCCTAGATACAGTGTTTGCTCCCCCACCAAAATATCATCATCATTAATTAGGGTTGCCAACTTCTAAGTGAGGCCTGGAGGTCTTTTGGAATTACAAGCGATCTCCTGGCTACAATGATCGGTTCCCTGCTTGGGAGTGTGTGGCATTATGCCATGCTGAGGTACTGCCCTTCCCCAAACCCCACTCTCCCCAGGCTCCATCCCCCAAATCTCCAGAAATTTCCCAACCTGGAGTTGGCAAACCAAGCTATTCTGAAACTAGATTAAATACTCTAATGAAACAACAACATCAAATGACATGTAGAAGAAGGCCATTAGACTGAGCAAGAGAATTCAGCTTACTGTTGTGACTGCGCACTGGGCATTTTGTTATATAACTAGCATGCATTCAAAAACCTTGAAAATGCAATTTCTGCTGTGTCTTTCCTAGAGCATTAGGCCCAGTTGGTGGGGAAAAATTCATTATGCACCAACACTCCTCATCCTTGAGAAGTGCACCACAACATGAGACAAGGCCACCAACCACGCTCCTGGAAACTGAAGGGAAATGGATACATTAATCATGTTGTCTCCTAGATACAGTGTTTGCTCCCCCACCAAAATATCATCATCATTATGAGTTACTCTTAGGGTTGCCAACTTCTAAGGGAGGCCTGGAGGTCTTTTGGAATTACAAGCGATCTCCTGGCTACAGTGATCAGTTCCCTGCTTGGGAGTGTGTGGCATTATGCCATGCTGAGGTACTGCCCTTCCCCAAACCCCACCCACCCCAGGCTCCATCCCCCAAATCTCCAGAAATTTCTCAACCTGGAGTTGGCAACCCAAGCTATTCTGGAACTAGATTAAATACTCTAATGAAACAACAACATCAAATGACATGTAGAAGAAGGCCATTAGACAGAGCAAGAGAATTCAGCTTACTGCGGTGACTGCGCACTGGGCATGTTGTTATATAACTAGCATGCAGCTATAAAAACAAGGACCCATTCAAAAACCTTGAGAATGCAATTTCTGCTGTGTGTT
>NW_015174337.1:47643-47813 GCF_001447785.1 Gekko japonicus
TCAGAAACCAGTCACTTCCTTAAAGGGAAAGAACTTTGAAATCGTTCACTTGAACATCAATTTTCTCATACAATGTAACACATAAACAGGAATAGATCATTTGTCCAAATAGCTCTGCTTGCTGAAGAGGATGACTTTGGACTTGAGCCTAGATAATAATTAGACTACTT
>NW_015174337.1:49131-53859 GCF_001447785.1 Gekko japonicus
AAGAGTGTGAGAGAGGTAGAGGGAGACAGGAGGAAGCAAAGGTATGTGGAACATGATAACCATTCCGCAAGTTTCTTGCAGGTCTCCACTTGTAGATACATGTTTTTTAAAACCCTGAATGATACAAGCAGCACTTGTTGCTTTGAGAAACAAATGCCCTCAGTGGCTGTTTCTAGGCAACTGCAACAGTATTGACAGCCTTCCAAACTTGGTTTCAATTGTAAAAGGCTGAGGAAGGGGGCAGTGCCCATTCCAAGGCTGTTTGGGCCATTAAAGGAGAGGCCAGGCCTGGCAGCAACCACCAGAGGACATGCTACATGCAATTTCCATGATTGTCCCAGGCCCAGCTCCTTGCAACCACCACACAAAAGCCAATGTGGTGTAGTGGTTAGAGAAATATGACATGCAGTATTCTTTGGAGTAGCAGTACAAACTGTGATTCCAATTAGATGGTGGGAAAGTTATACCCAGTGTGATTTAGTGGTTAGAGTGTCAGACTAGGATCTAGGAGACCTTGGTTTGAATCCCCACTCTGCCATGGATGCTCACTGGCTACCCTTGGACCAATCACACACTCTCATCATAACCTACCTCACAGGGTTGTTGTGAGGATAAAATAGAGGAGAGGAAAATGCTGTAAATTGTTTTGGATCTCCATTGGCAAGAAAGGTTGTTTTGGATCTCCATTGGCGAGAAAGTAAACAAATAATAAAGTAAATAAATAATGTCATAGCTGAAGATCAGTGGTAGATAAAAGGTAGATTGCTTGATGGTTGAGAAGAAAAGAAAATAGCAAGGAAAGAGGAGGATACGGGTCCTGGCAGAAGGAAGGAAAGACAGAATAGTGTGAAGAGGGGGATGGGGGAAACTGAGGTGTCCCCCACAAGTTCTTCCGTGAGCTAGTATTGTGCAGAGTTTTCCCAGGTAGAAGGTGCCAGAGTTAGGGAAGGAGGGAAAACTAAAGACAGGATCAGTTAAAGGTAGTTTGGGTGGTGGATGGGAAGGAAAGAAGGAAGCAGGGAAGGGGAAAAGATATAGGGGTTTTCAGGGCTCTAGTCGGGGGGGAGCTCTCAGGTACGGAGCTCCGGAAGAGAACCTCTAGGGGGCGGGGCGGTCACGTGGTGAAGCCCTGCCCCCTTCTTTACCCCGCCCTCTGCTTCGATCCTCATTCCGTTTGGGAATGAGGATGAAGCAGGAGGGTAAGTAGCCGGGCCTTCTGACACACTTCCGGTGATGTCAGGGGGTGTGGCCTTCTGTCACTTCCGGTGATGTCAGGGGGCGTGGCATATGCAAATAAGTTATGCTAATGAGCTCCGGCAGCTCTTTTTCTACAACAAGACCCCTGGGGGTTTTCAGGGAAGCAAAGGAAGACATTGTGGGGAGGAAAATGAGATGCCCCCACTTGTATCCTATAAGGTTAATCAAAAAGGGGGCAGGGAGACAAAGATAAGTTAAAGCTACATTCAGTGAATACAGAAGACAGCATTTTAAAGATAAACATTTTAAAACTAATAAATCATCAAAGAAACATACAGTTTTTCTTCCCTTACTCACACATTGTAATGTTGGGAAGGAAGAGAAAGGAGCACTGAGTCACAAGCAATCCAAGCACAGCTTTTTCTTCTTTTCTTCACTCCAGTTTCTAGTTCAGTGTGGCAGAATGTGAAAGGTAGACTCTGCTAAGAGCCATATATGGACCAGTCAAGAATTACAGATGGCTCCTAACCAGCAAGCTGGTAATTCTATTGTACAGTGACCAGTTTACAGTCTATAATGTAATCAGTTAAATTGTAATTGCAGGTTTCTCTATGGTTTTCTAAGAGCAGCCAAGAAATTAAAGGCTTTAGTTGGTGAGAAAAGATGGAATGAGAAGGGTGATTGCTAATTAACAACCTGACACAGGCAAAGCACCAGTAAAAAATGGGAGGGAAACACTCCTTCAAGATCCCAGGGAAGGGAAATGATTCCAATGCTTTGGAAATTAGAGTGACACCAAGAGCTAAAACACCTATAGAGATGAAAGGATGCAGAAAGACTTCTGCTGCAAACCACCAGGCCTTGTCCAGACAGCAGATCAGCCCTACAGGATACAAAAGAACTGAAAATTGGCACCAATGAAGCAAGAAAACAAATCACAATGTCTTGAGTGTTGTGTTTGCCACCTATGGGCAAATGGAAAGGCAACTGAATTACAAGGTTTAATTTTCTAATTATAAAAATGCCACACTGGTTGTAATTTGGAGCAGGTGGTATCCAATAAAATCACACACTAATTATTTTACGGAGTGACTGCATCTCATGCAATAGGACTATGGGTATAATTTCATTAGGACACAGAATGCCCTGGGGGAGCAAAGAAATATTGTGACTTTTTCTATCCCCATCTTTCCTTTCAAATGTCACATTTCATGGTACCGTTAGCAGATGAGAATCAAACAGCTGTGGAAGCTTAACAGGAGTTTGCAACAGAATTGCTCAATCAGAGTTTCCAAATGAAAGTTATAGAGAGATGAAAGGGGGCACTTTGAATGAAAGGATTATCTAAGTGTGTGTTACTGTAATGTTCTGGAACAGTGGACCTTACACTTCAAATGATGTGCATCCAGAAAATCTAGTGCATGCAATAAGGATAAGCACATTTAAAGGGGAAAAAAATTGTTTTGATTTCATTTCAGTGTGTATTACTGCATTTAATTATTCAACCCCCTCCCCATCCCCATTGGTTTTAATGGGAAACTTATTTTGAGGTATTTTTTTCATTTCATTTATACCCTGCCTTTCTCCCCAAAGCAGTTTAAATCATTCTCTTCTCCTCCAATTCATCCACGGGACAACCCTGTGAGGTAGGTTCAGCTGAGAGTATGTCACTGGCCCCAAATCACCCAGCCAGCTTCCACAGAAGAGTACAGATTTGAATATGGATCTCCAAGATCCTCATCCAGCACTGTAACTACTACATCACACTGGATATAACTTTCCCACCATCTAATTGGAATCAGAGTCTGTGCTCCAACCCCTCATGTCAAACTTCACCCACACAGGCAAACTCATCTTCAATTCACAAGCAATTAAAATTCTTGCATGCAGAGGTCACAAGAACAAATTGGACAACCCACGATAGCAGATATAATGGTTGTAGATAACATATTTTAAAAAATCTGTGGCCATCAGGATAAGTAGAACTATGCTGCCAATTTTGTACGAGGCATGCAAGGGTGGGGGAATCACTCAGTGGAAGAGTGGCTACTTGGCATGCCGAAGATCCTGGCATCTCTGTCTAAAGGATCAGGTGATGTGAAAACCTCCACCGGAAACCTGGAGAGTCATGACTAGTCAGAGTAGACAACATTGACCTTGATAAACCAATACTATGGATCAATAGCCCTGTTCACATGTTAGAGTAAAGACATGTACACCACAAACATATGAATGTACATCTGTTTGTACGAAAGAGCCAACATGCATTCACTTTACAAAGAAAACTTGGGACCAATACCTAGATCAATATGGGATTTATATCATATGTTCAGCTGTACATCTGTTGAACATGATATAATTAGTCAACACTGGGCACGAAGCACATTTTTGCAGTTTGATTCAGTTGAACCAATTAGTTTTTTTATTATTTATTTTTGCCATTTTTACCCCGCCCTCCCTTTACGTGGTTTGTATCAATTTGTGAGTCATTTAAAGTTTAAACCTCTGCTTTCTACTTCCTTCAGCTTTTCATGAGGAACAGAAAGCGGGGGTGGGGGGGAGGACACATTTAAACCAAACAGCTGAGTGGCAGCTGCTCACTGCCGCTCAGTTGTTTTTTGTGAAAAGCAGACAGCAGGGCATCAAAATTTATGAAAGTTTGTGGCAGGTCTTCAGTTCACAAACAATAGTTCCTGAACCACGAACTGGCCAAAATTTGTGACGAACTTTAGTTTGTCAGCCGGTTTGTGCCCATCCCTAGTCAACACATATATAAATATAAAAATCAAGTATTACAGTGTACACAGAATGTTTGTGCATTCATTGTAACTTGCGAATAAGGCTAGCATAGACAGCTTTGTTCAGGAACTGGGTCACAGCATGGCCAGTTAAATCATCAGTCAATCTAGCTCAACATTACCCACTCTGACTGGCACCAGCTGTCCGTGACCTCAGTCAGAGAAATATCTTTCCCAGCACATGCTACATGAGGTACTTTTTCACTTAAAATGCTAGCCATTGACCCTGGGATCTCCTGCATGCAGAGCATATACTAAACCAGTAGACTACAGCCTCTCTGCCAGCTAAAAGGATGAAATGTGCTGAGCTAATGCCCAACCCCCTTGCCCTCTCTGTCACATCAATACCTGATTTCTTTCTCAGGGGAATCCCCCTTCCCCCTCCCTGTCCAGAGTGGTTGGTGATTGAGGTATTTTTAAACAATAAATAACCTCATGGATGAAGATTCAGAAACATTAGCTTCACCTACATCTTATCTTGCTGCCCTCCAGTAGTTTTCAGCATTTTTCTCTCAGCCTGGCTCCAATACTGTGGTGAGCCCCAACCTCTACTTTAATTGTTAACGAAAGGATATTTTAATACATACATATAGATCCCTCCCACCCCATCACATCATATTAAGGAATTAGATTAATTCTGTCTTATGATTGCCTGTCTTTTTATTTTATTAGTGGGGCTAACAGAAGTTTGGGGGAGGTGCGATTTGGATATGTGAAACAGCACTGGGGGAAA
>NW_015174337.1:53893-75348 GCF_001447785.1 Gekko japonicus
AAATTTGTACCCCGCCTTTGTGCCCTCACAAGGGCCACCAAGGCAGCTAGCAGATCAAAACATACAGGATCAAATGACATTTTAATCCCCCCCAACAAACATACATCATTAAAACAATTAAAAACAGAGCTAACATACATACAAAAACAGCAATTAAAACAACTGGTGAAGAAGGAGGGATCACTGAGGGAACACTGAATGAAACAACAAATTCTTCACATGCTCTTGGAAGAAGGCAACAGAAGGGGACAGAAGAATCATCCTAGGGGTCAGTTCTAGAGTTTTGGTGCCATGACTTAAAAGGCGCTCTCCCGGGTTGCCACCCACCTAATCTCAGAAGGCAGGGGAGGACCTCCAAAGAATATGATAGTGTCTCATAGGGCAGTCCTTTTACTATGTTGATCCCAAACCATATAGGCTTTCAGAGGCAACACCAGAACCTTGAATTGTGCCCCCAAACAACTTGGAAGCCAATAAGGTTGACAGATGTTAATCTGATCCCTCATTAATATCAGTTTGATCTACAGCAATAATCAGGTGATGTTATTTAACCTGCATGCTGTGAAAGGCTTCAGCTGCCAATTGCCACTCATTCAGCCTCTGTTAAAGGGACAGGACTTTTTTCCTGCCCATTTAACAATCTTATACACCAATGCCTTGGCCTTGACCCCAGCTATGCCCCCTGCTGCCACTTTTAAGAAAAATAAACGACACTGAGAGATCTTAGACCAATCATCACAGATTGGTTGCATCTCCTCTGATTCAGTGATAAATCAGTGTCTCTCTCATGCTGCTAATTGCAGTGCAATTGTGCACATTATGAAGATTGTTAAAAAGAGGCTTAAAACGTGTTTAGAATGAAACTGGATCAGGAAATCCTGTCTGAAATTATTAACTTCTTCTTCTCATGTATGGCAAGCATACCATCTGACAATCCCATGAAATATATTTCATTTGTCGCGTTTTTTAAAAAACTGATTTTTAATTCTTTTGATGTTCTCCTCTAGATTTGTGTGCTAAGTACTGAGTGCTGATGAACATTAGTACAAAATTAACATACTATGCATGTATTAAATGGTATCAAGAGTACTTACTCTAAAGCAGTGAATAACAGATTGTGCTAGTGATTATTTCTCCATATATGAGAATATTGAGTTTAGTGTTTATCTGAAACAATTTTGCTTCAGTTAATATAGTATCCAGGAATTGCATTAAATACCACAGTAACTGAGCATATGGTAAATTTCTTACAAAAACCAGAAAGAAAAGCAAGAAAGCACTGGAACATCTGTAGAAAGAAATATTTCTGTTTATACTCTGTAGCTGCCAGCAGCCCGTGGGAACAAAACAGTCAATACTTGATGCTAATTTCTCTAACTAACAAATATTTTCTCTACTAGGAAGATTTACAGAAGCAGTGACATATGTTCATGAAGTTATTTCTTTCCAGATGTGCTAAAGAGAAGCAACGTTCCACAATACTGGCTTTAGGAGATTTCCTGCCACTGTAAAAGATTGATTTTGTCTATCTATCGGTTTCTAGGTTAGGGATTTTCCATAGCTCCTGAGAATGGCTTGAAACTAAGGGAAACTGGTGTGAGAAAGTGTTACATCTTGGGCCTGGATGGCTTTCCCCCCTGGCTTTCTGTGAAATCTTTATATTGGTTTCATTAGCCTAATTTGAGGAGTCAGGCCACACATGATCCCTTTTTGTGGTGTGTAGCTATTTAAATAGGAATGCTTTTAGAGCAGCCAGGATCCATCTGGCAAATAAAAGTATTTAATGTGTAGGTGTGTGAGTGCACATGTGTACCATTACCCCCTTTAATGTTATTTCCTCTTGAATTAAGTAGAGGTGTGCATTACAAAATTCCTGAGCTGAAAATATACATTAAAATCATGTTCTGGGTTGTTTTTCAGAATGGTGACACAAATCCAGGATTCTTAGGCCTTACAACCCCCCCCCCCAGCCTGTTCAGGTGCATCATCAGCAGGCAGCATCTCCAAATTTCCCAGGCAGTGGCATTCTCCCTTTCAACTGGATCCTTGCAAGGGATCAGGAGGTGAAGGCTCTCTGCCAATCTCCTTTGAAGATAAGCCTCAGAGAAGGAATTTCCATGGAGGAGTCTATGCTGAGCTGTGAGTGCTCAGACTACTCCATGTACAACTCAAAATTTATGTGAATAACTTCCCACTGAAGCTTCTTTAGGATCAGGAAAAGCTGGGGAGGGGGAGAATGAGCCCCCTCCTCCAGCCATGCCACCCCTCATCAGCAAAATCAGTTCATATGGATGTTCAACAATGCTCTTGCAACTGACATGTAACCAGGGCTTTTTTGGTAGAAAAAGCCCAGCAGGAACGCATTAGCATAATAGGCCACACCCAACAGCAGAAACTCATTAGCATATTAGGCCACACCCCCTGGCAACATATCTCATTAGCATATTAGACCACACCCCATGTTATCAGAAGTGTGCTCATCCAGCCACACCAACCTTTTGCTTCTTATTCTGTTTGCTTTGTTGTCAAAACTCAGGGCTTTTTTGGTAGCAGGAACTTCTTTGCATGTTAGGCCACACACCCCTAATGTAGCCAATCCTAATGAGTTTATGCTGTTAGGTGTGGCCTATTATGCTAATGAGTTCCTGCTGGGCATGGCCAACTCAGGAGCCAGCCGGAACTCTGTTCCTGTGCATTTCTGCCCAAAAATAGCCCTGTATGTAACTTTGATCAAAGCAGTGAACCCAGAGATAACTTGTAAACAAACATATCATGTAGCTCAGCTCTCAGGTGCCCCACACCCTAGTCCTTGCCACTGCTTCCTCATAGTCCAGGAACTCCTGAAATAGTATGAGTTCAGTGGTTGGTAAGATCTGTGAATGGCAGTAAACTAGCATGCAAATACAAGAGTTAGCAAACGGATGTCAGAAGTGAACAAAGTTTGAGTCAAATGGCACCTCCAAGACCAACAAAGTTCAATTCTATGTATAAGCGAGATCTGAGAGACTTAGCATGTGTAAATGCACACCTCAGATGTTACATATAGATATATACTTAATTAGCAGTAGTCATAGAATCATAGAGTTGGAAGGGACCTCCAGGGTCATCTAGTCCAACCCCTGCACACAAGGCAGGAAATTCACAAGTACCTCCTCCCACACCTGCAGTGACTGCTGTTCCATGCCCAGAAGATCACAAAAAACCTCCAGGATCCCTGGCCAAACTGGCCTGGAGAAAAATTGCTTCCTGACCCCAAAGTGGCAATCAGCATTTCCCTGGGTGAGGAAGAAAGGGCCACAAGAACTAAGCATTCAGGCAACCCTTCCTGCCCTCCCTCTTGTGATCTGCCTAAGTTCACACAATCAGCATTGCTGTCAGATGGCCATCTAGCCTCTGTTTGAAAACCCTTAAAGAAGGAGAGCCCACCACCTCCCGAGGAAGTCTGTTCTACTGAGGAACCACTCTGTCAAGATGTTCTTCTAATGTTTAGCCAAAAACTCTTCTGATTTAATTTCAACCCATTGGTTCTGATCCAACCTTCCGGGACAACAGAAAACAGCTCCGTACCATCCTCTATATGACAGCCCTTCAAGTACTTGAAGATGGTAATCATATCACCACCTCTCAGTCGTCTCCTCTCCAGGCTAAATATACCCAGCTTCTTCAACCTTTCCTCATAGGACTTGGTCTCCAGACCCCTCACCATCTTCGTTGCCCTCCTCTGGACATGTTCCAGCTTGTCTATATCTTTCTTAAATTGTGGTGCCCAAAACTGAACATAATACTCTAGGTGAGGTCTAACCAGAGCAATTAAGGTACCCCTACAGTGGACACCCAGCAAGAAAACCTATGTCTCATAGTAACTGGATGATTAATTCACCACACGCAACCACATACATACGCATGCTTTAAATGCTCGTGGTGGGCACCATTCCCCCAATAGGAATCAGAGAAATGCATGTCTACATAATGGCATCTGCTTTGGGGGTTGGTAAAATCAACCCCTTTTGTCCATTCTGCTTGCAATTTAACAATCCTTTAGATTAAATGGAGGACTATGTTCTCTGCAAATTTGGTGCCATTATCTTTTTTAAAAGGTGTCCAAAACCCTTGAATCCATTTCCCATCGAAAATAAGGGTCCCACAATTCTGACCCCTCCCCCATACAGATTTGAATCTCAAACTGTTAATACCCTACTAAAAAAACCCATCAGCGATCAAGGTAAAGGTCTTCTCTGGAATCCGAAATTACAACATTTTTTTCCTCGCTTTACACCTAGGGTTGCCAGGTCCCCCTTAGCTACAGTTGGGGCTGAGGTGGGTAGAGCTGCCAGATCCAGGTTAGGAAAGTCCTTGAGATTTGGAGATGGAGCCTGGGGAGGACAGGGACCTTAGCAGAGTACAATACTGCAGAGTCCACTCTCCAAAGCACCCCTTTTCTCCAGGGGAACTTATCTCTGTAGTCTGGAGATGAGCTGTAATTCCTGGGGATCCTCAGATCCCACCTGGCTGGTGGCATCCCTATTTTACACCCCCAGTTATAAGCAGGTGTGACAAACAGACTCTCCAGGCAATCTTACCTTGCTCCAACTCACACGTGCTTACACACAATGCAAGTTCCTGATCAAATGAAATCAACTTTGATATCCCCAGCAAAGTTCATCTAAAGCATTGCACTGTGCCAAGTCACTTTGTACCTGCTCAGTAGCCACTTGACTGATGCCCAGTAAAAAAAAACTATATCATCTCATTTACCAGAGAAGAGCCTGGTAGCCCCTGGAGCTTTGGCTGTTCTGGTCATGAAAGCATGTAATTGTTTGCAGTTCAGCCTGCCTTTGTGCTGCCTTAGCCAATGAGATTTTAAGTGACTGATTTCCCCACCACCACCACCAGCAGCAGCACTGTCAGAAGCATCTATTTGAGAATTTAAAATCTCAAACTTTTCTTCTTTTTATGGCATGCCTTTTCAAATCGGAGGGAGAGGTGGCAAACGAGAGGCAGGGAGGGCAGCTGCAAGAAAGCCATCTCATTGTGTGATAACACTGCACAACTGTGCCAACTGGATGCATCCAAAGTTACTTGGACACACCCAAACAGGCCACTGAAGAACTGGCAAACATAAACTGAACTGGTGGGTGTTCTAATATTAATTTGATATTTTCTTTTCATGGCATCAATCTATGTCTAGCTAATTAATGCTAACACTCATCAGCTCACCCTGTGGGCACCTGCTACAGCTCAGGGCAGGCAATCGGAGGAGGCAGCCGAGCAGGGCTGGTTCAAGGTTTGGGGGGCTCTGGGCAGAGACTGTCCAAAAATGTCCTTTGCCCACAACCAGCCTCCCCATACCTGCATGCCTACATCACCTGTACCCCCTTGCCTTAATGGTGTTGGGCAGTGAGTGCAGCTGGGAGTGCCATTATCATGGCTGCTAAGAGCACTGCTGCTGTGTGCACCATCCACATGCCCTTCCCTGGCAGGACTAGGCAGAATATGCAGCCAGGAGCATGGGTGACAAAGCACTTGCAAGGAGAAGGAGAAGATTGGATTTATACCCCACCCTTCACTCAGAATCTCAGAACAGCTTACAAACTCCTTCCCTTCCCCTCCCCACAACAGACACCCTGTGAGGTAGGTGGGGCTGAGAGACAGGTAGGACAGGTCTGACAGAGCTATGGCCTGCCCAAGGTCATCCAGCAGCTGCAAGTGGAGGAGTGGGGAATCAAACCCGGTTCTCCCAGATTAGAGTCCGTGCACTTAACCACTACACCAAACAAGGGCATGAGCGTGGGCATCATGAGATGTGTAGGTGGAAGGTCACCAGCAGTGGGCCCCACCAAACCCCTAGGCCCTGGCAGCTGCCCCACCTCAGGATATACTGATGCCAATCTGTAGCCAAGAATCTCACATCATACCATGGACCAGCCCCTTGTAGGTGTTTCACCTGCCTTCTTCACGCTGTAATCTCTGAGGCTATCAGAGCCTAGGAAGCAAACAGCTAGGTCTGATTCCAGGTCTAGGCAAGGACCTTTTCCCTCCAGCTGCCAGTGGCAAACTCCTCAGAGAGCTGCCCTTATGCTGGATCCAGACCAAGTTGAGGACCCCCTCCTGTCAGCTTTGTTTTCATTCTTTTATGCTATAACAATGTAAAGTGCTTTGAGAGCCCTTTGTGTGGAAAAACAGTATACAGATACAACAAACAAAGAGTTGCTTTCTAAAATATGTTTTTAGTGACTGGAGTTAAAATTAAATGATATACTTTCATCACTGACTCACGGATACATATTTTTCATTGAGACAAAACCCAGAATTATTATTTTTCTAATTACAGAGCAAAGGTAAATATGGCCAATTGAAAAGCCGAGAAAGCTTTTATCAAGATCAGACACTGTTACCCTATAGGAAAAAAGAACTCGACTTTGGGGAAAAACCTGCTGCAGTTGAGCCATCTCAGTAAGTAATCTAAACACGGATTCTCTTTCCACCTTTCCCTTCCAGGTCTGTTCAAATTCTTCCGTCGCTATTGCAGACAAAACTTCTTTCTGGTGTTTATGATTGATTACTAAATGGGCCACAGAGTTTATCTTTATACATCGACTTTGTTTCTCAGTACTTGAACTGTAGTTCCTCTGGAGACTCATAACCCCTCTGGCAATGGCTCAAGTTGATAGTGAAAATGTTCTCGGATCTGCTGCCAGTGCTTCCATAGTCGCTTCACAGCCTCTCACTTTATTCTCTTCCTCAGAGGGAATTTCATTCTTTTGTTCATCCCTCACACTATTCCATTTGATCTTCCCCATTCCACCTCCACAAACAGCTGTTTCAAGTAGCAACCAGATTCTACTGAAGACTTTTAAAAAGGCACCCATCTCCTTTGGAAAGCTGATCTAATGAGCAGTATGATAATGCTACACATTTTTGTCCCCAAATTGAAATTTATGCTAGGTAAGAACCTTTCATACACTACAGAATAACCACAGCAAAGCTGTAGTAGAATACATATTGCAGGAAACTGGTTTCTGTAGTTGGAGACTGACAATCTGATATTATCCATAGGCTTAAGAAAGGCTCTTCCCTTGGTTATTACTGCCACAGTTCATTTGGATGTAGCTTCATTGACATGTATTCTACATGATCAGAACTGTAGAATTCAGACATTGTAAGATGGATATTGCCTTGGGATCTACACATTTGCTATAGATGAGGGTCAGTGTGGTGCAGTGGTTAGAGTGTTGAACGAGAATCAGGGATGGGCAAGAACTAGCTCATGAATTAAACTTTGTGATGAAGTTTGGCCGGTTCATGGTTTGCAAACTGAAGTATGTGGCAGGTCAACTTGCACAAACTTTAAAGCATTTTGTGAACAGATACATTTCCAGACAGTCTTCGCTCAATCGAAATGTTTATCGCACTTCAAAGCAACAAGGGAGAGGGCGTGGGCAGCAGGGTGAGGTTCCCTGTGCATTTGGTGTGTGTAGCTTGCAGGGGATCCATTCTATACACTCCTGAATGTCCTGAACTGGCACTTGTCATTTCACAAGAAAACACTTTCCTGGGGGCACCTTCTTTGGAGGGCTGTAACTCAGACCCTGACCAATTTCTCACTAGAGCTGCATCACTGTTGCGGTGCCCTTTGCCCCATTTTTATTGGTCAATTTCATACCAGAAGCTGCGTGGCTGCATTTTGACCCATGGCTTCGCCCAACTCCTCCCGCGGTTTTGTGATCCTGTTTTTTGAAGATCACGAAACCACGGAGGAAATCAGGCGAAGCCGCGGGTCAAAATGCGGTCGCACGGCTTCGGGTGTGAAATTGACCAATAGAAACAGGGCAAAGGGCGGCGCAACAGCAACGCAGCTCTAGTGAGAAATCGGTCCCTGTAAATTCAATCCTCACCAAACTTTTCAGGCAGGTAGGGGAGAATCAGTGGGAGATTACTTGTGTGTTTGGTGTCTCTAGCACACCAGGGGGCATTCCATTGTGTCACAAACCTCACAAACTGAACCAGTTGATTTGGCACCTTAAAGTTTGTGATGGTTTGTGGCTCATGAACCAAGCATGCCACAAATCATGAGCCAAAATGAGCTGCATTTTCCTGGTTCATGCCCATCCCTAAGTAGGACTTGGGAGACTTGAGTTTCAAATCGTATCATGACATGGAAGCTTGCTAGGTGACTTTGGGCCAGACTCTCTCTTAAGCTGACTTGCCTCACAGGGTTGTCTTCACGATAAAATGGAGAGAATGATGTAAACTGCTTTGGGTCCCTATTAGGGAGAAAAGAGGGGTATAAATATCCAGATAAGCAAACAAGATGTAGCAAAACGGTAGGGGAGAGTCAGTGGGAGATTACTTGTGTGTTTGGTGTCTCTAGCACACCAGGGGGCATTCCATTGTGTCACAAACCTCACAAACTGAACCAGTTGATTTGGCACCTTAAAGTTTGTGATGGTTTGTGGCTCATGAACCAAGCATGCCACAAATCATGAGCCAAAATGAGCTGCATTTTCCTGGTTCATGCCCATCCCTAAGTAGGACTTGGGAGACTTGAGTTTCAAATCGTATCATGACATGGAAGCTTGCTAGGTGACTTTGGGCCAGACTCTCTCTTAAGCTGACTTGCCTCACAGGGTTGTCTTCACGATAAAATGGAGAGAATGATGTAAACTGCTTTGGGTCCCTATTAGGGAGGAAAGAGGGGTATAAATATCCAGATAAGCAAACAAGATGTAGCAAAACAAAACTGTACTTGGGCAAAATTGATAAGGGACTATGAGGGAAGACAAAACAATTTATGTGAAAGAAAATAACATTTGTCATGGGAGTTTCACATGAGCCTATTGGCATTATATTGTTAATGATGAAAAGATAGTAAATGTAGTAAATCATACCTTACTCATGTCTTGTTCCCTAATTAGCTGAGTTATGACTCCGTTGTCTGATACAACATTATGTCACTGCTATAGAAAATAGCATTTTTAATGTGACAAATTTGCTCCGTGTTCAGGTAGCCATGTACCTCTATATATTTTAAGTTATTCTTCTCTCTATGCATGAAAGCAACTTCTAACAAGAAAATTTCTTGTTGGGTGCCAAAGTTGCACTGCCACCCCAACAACAGGGCATATGCTGGTGTTATACTGGTGATCAAACTACTACTGGTTCAGAAGAAAAGTATCTTGTGTCACAGTTACTGGCAAAACATCAGGTTCTACAATGCCAAGATCACGTGACTGTTTGTACGTCTGGCAAAAACAAGCAAACACTGGAAGTATTGGATTATGAGTGAATATAAAATATGTCAAGATGTTCTAAAACAGATTGAACGGGGTGCCTTTGGTGCCAGCTTCGGAGGTTATGAGTTTGGGAGTGCTCCTGGAGTCCACCTTAACGATGGAGGCCCAGGTGGCAGCCACTGCCAAAGCGGCCTTCTACCATCTTCGGCTGGTGCGGCAGTTGGTCCCCTTTCTCAGTCGCGAAGACCTAGCCACAGTGATCCATGCGACGGTCACCTCGAAAGCGCTGCACTGGCTGCCTATAGCATACCGGATCCGCTTCAAAGTGCTGGTGCTTACCTTTAACGCCCTACATGGCCAGGGTCCGGCATACCTGAGGGACCGCCTTTCCCCACACAGGTCCCAAAGAGCACTTCGGTCGGGGTCGCAACATCGTCTTGCGACCCCGGGCCCTAAAGAGGCCAGGCTTGCTGCTACAAGGGCCAGGTCCTTTTCGGTGGTGGCTCCTATCTGGTGGAATGAGCTCCCGGAGGAGATCAGGGCCCTGCGGGACATGTTACAGTTCCGCAGGGCCTGTAAGACGGAGCTCTTCCGCCAGGCTTTCGAATAGGAGCCGCCGCCGCTACCACTACCACCAACAGGGGCCTGTATAGCAGCACCGCTGGATGAAGCTGAGTGGCCAATGAACATCGGGGGGCCACAGCAGCCTCCCTCTGGATTTAAGGGTATGTGCAATAGGGAGAGAGGGTGTCAGTCACGCGGGATCCTTGGTCGTAGCCCATTGTACCTAACTGTTTTTAATTGTTTTACTGTGTTTTTATCGCACTGAGTGCCATACTGTGGAATGACGGTGCTGCATTGCACCCGTATATTGTAAGCCACCCTGAGCCCGCAAGCGGGGAGTGCGGGGTATAAATAAAATTAAATAAATAAATAAATAAAATCAGAGACAATTCCACTTTGCTATGCTAGTACGTCTGACAACCACATGGTTAGCACAAACCAAGCAGGAGACCTGCATGGACTTTAGGGTATCTTATTTTCCCCTTTCCCACTTGTCCTCTTTCCTTTTCCTGGGAGCCCCCATAGGCTCTCTCCTTTTCCTGCTTCCTTCTCTCTTTTCAATCCACCAGCCAACCTATCTTTATCTGCTCCTGGTTTCTGTTTTCCCTCCTTCCTTCCCCCTGGGAAAACTCTGAGTTGCAAAGAGGACACCGGGCTGAGTCCAGTGGTGCAGTAGATGCCAGGCTAGGCCCAGTGGTGTAGGTACTGAGTCACCAGTGATTGCCACTGAGCTTGTCCCCAGTGAGCCTTTCTCTGTAAGTGGACACTACCCTTTCCAGGGCTGTTTTGACCTTCAAGTTTACCACACTCCTCCCCATTGCTTTATTTAACAGAAACCAAGGCTTGGAAGGCTCAGCAATACTGTTATGGTTGCCTAGCAACCTCCAAAATGACAATTGAGAGCTGAGGGCATTCCTTTCTTAATGTTACTAGAGTCGTTTCTATAAATTTGGAGAGTTTTAATCTCCCAATGTGTTTTTAAAAGGATTTTGGGGTTTTCTGCAAACTTGAGAGTTCCTTTTGGTTTGTAGAGACCCCCTCTCCAATCTGTCTCTAGCTCAGTTTTGCAGATTTATTAATCCACACTCTATGGCCCAGTTTGGAATTAGATTGGATGTGGTTATGTTTGCAGTTTGGGAGTGCTGCTTGACACAGCATTCACCTTAGAAAACTGGATGGCCGCAGGGGTCAGAGTGCTTTTGTTCAGCTTCAGTGGGTGCACCAGCTGCACCTATTCCTGTCTCAGTCTGATCTAGCCACAGTGATCTATGCCTTAGTTACATCTAGATTGGATTATTGAAGTGCACTCTACATGGAGGCTACCCTTAAAGAGCATTTAGAAACTTCAGCTAGTGCAGAATGCTGTGGCTATACAGCTAGTTGGAGGCAGCTACCAGGAATGTATGAACCCAATACTACAGCAATTACACTGGCTACTGATCCACTCCTCAGCTCAATCCACGGTGTTGTTGTTGTTTTTCTTTTAAAGCCCTCTGTGGCTTGGGGCCAGGTTATCTAAAGGACCATCTTCTCCCATGTGTTCATGCCAGGGAATTAAGATCAAAAGTAGAGGCCTTTCTGACTGCCCCACCAATCAAAGAAGCTTATCTGGTGGGAACATGAGAGAGGGACTTTTTAGTGGCAGTCTTATGATTATGGAACATTCTCCCCAGGGAGGTGTGCCTTGCCCCCTCACAGTCAGTCATCAGAAGACAGTTGAAGATGGTTTTATTTGGGAGTACATTTGACTGATTTAGTTTTTGTTTATTGGTAGTCCTAATTGGAGTTTTTAAATTGTGACCTTTTATGTATTTTTAATTGTTATTCTATTCATGCTTTTTATTGTGTTTTTATGATAATTTAATTTATATTGTAAGCAGTCTTGCTTTAAATAAAGAAATGGATATAGGGTAAGCCAAAAATTGGTATATATTTCCTTGAGATGATCAGGTTCTAGAAACTGTCATGGTAGCTTCATCCGGATACAAAACATTAGAATACGCCGTCTCTATTAAACCAGACAATTGTTACAGCCTCTATGTATCACAAGCCAACAGGCACAGATATGTTCCACAGCAAATGATCTGAAGGCACAGCCAAAAAAATGGATCAAGGGCACTATACAAAAATGAATGAGTGTTCTCTTTAGGGAGGATCTGCTGATACTTCTCGATGTCATTTCTTTGATCCTAACAACAACAACTATAGTCACAGTGGCAGCACTCTACTTACTAAGAAGAAGCCCAAACTGCTCTCCAACAAAATCAGAGTTATAAACACAGGGATGTGCAAAATCCCACATTCATTTTCATTTTTATTGGTGCATTACAGCATTTACATTTCCTTCACATAAACAGCACAAAATTAAAAAGACACTGATCCACAAAAATGCCTTTTCTTCACCAGTTCACAGTAGTAATTGCAGCTGCTCTGGATCCATCCATATGTTTCACATCATTACATCCCCTGTAAGTTTTAATTACATTGAAATCAAAGCTTTTACATGATTTGTTTTTATGACTTTCAGTGTAATTACCTCCATTAAAAACACTTTATTCTTTCAGCGCACTGCAAAGTCCTTTCCAACCATTTATCCATCAGTATATATGTTTATGTTGCATTGAATTTTATATCCTGACATTTTATTAGTTAGGACTCATTTAACTGTGGGGGGAAAGCGCTGATTAAATTCAAAGGAAGATAGAATGTGTTAAGAATTGAGAGAGGAAAGGAGGCAATTGTATCAATCCCATCATTGCCCCATGTTGCAGAGAAATCAAACAGCATTTTTTTGAGAAAAGCTCTCACATTTTTAGTTAGCTAGATTAATATAGCAACTCACGAAATTCACTTACATCAGTAAGAAACTTTAGATTGGATCCTGTGACCAAGAACAGAAGTCACTCACAGGCACAAATATTTCCTAACCCTTTTCTCGCAAAGTAGTCTCCTTTGACACACAAGAAGATGATTCTTGAGATGTTGTCATTTGGCAGACTGCAGGGTGGTATAAAAATGGGGGGATTTTTAGTTTAGTTAGATTAATATAGCAACTCACGAAATTCACTTACATCAGTAAGAAACTTTAGATTGGATCCTGTGACCAAGAACAGAAGTCACTCACAGGCACAAATATTTCCTAACCCTTTTCTCGCAAAGTAGTCTCCTTTGACACACAAGAAGATGATTCTTGAGACGTTGTGAACCTTATGGGCAAAATGTCATTTGGCAGACTGCAGGGTGGTATAAAAATGGGGGGGGGGAATCACCTTTACCTGCTTCTTCTGCTACTGGAGCCTCTGGTGCCACGAGAGGAAGAGGGTGTTGGAGGAATAACACCAGATTTCTCTTCCTCACTGCAGTCTTCCAAACATAGCATTTGGTCCACCTGATTCTCTCAAGCCACAGCATCAGCTTTTCAGGGACCAAAGGGGGCTGCTAGGAGAGGGGGAGAAGTGGTAAAGATCGGCTGAGGAAGACGAGTGCCATAACACTGATGGTTTCCAGATTCCAGTCCAAACAGTCTTCCGCAAATGACAGAACTAGGAAGACAGCATTATTCACTGGAGAGACCGTACACATGGGGAAAAGGAAACGGAGGGGATTGATAGTATCCTAAAATCATTTTGTGAATCCAGGCAGGGTTCAAACACTTGGCTCTGCCATAGCCACAGATGAAAGCAACAACATGGAAGTTTTTTGCACAACAGTTCTTCTGATTTTGCCACAGCATTGGAAGCGACAGAAAAGAGCTTAAAATGGCACGGTGAAAATCTGCATGCAAATAGCTTGCCAAGTAAAGCTGCTTTCTAACCTGTGGCAGTTCTTTCCTTTGAACTGGGCTACTATGGAAAGCCCTGACCTGGATGACCCAGGCTAACTTGATCTCATCACATCTCAGAAGCTAAGCAGAGCTGTCCCTGGTTAGTATTTGGATGGGAGACCTCCAAGAAATTCCAGGGTTGTTATGGAGGGGAAGACAATGACAAGCAACCTCTGTTAGCCTCTTGCCTTCAAAACCCTATGGGGCTGGCTGTGACCTGATGACACTTTACATGCACACACCATGGAAAGTCAACCCTTCAGTTAATATCTTCAAGACAGTGTGTTGATTTGGTAGCACCGAAAGATCCACCACAGTTCTGATGGTTCTCCAAAAGCCACTGTTGAAATGGAATGGTGCCCATGTAGCCACTTGTAGCTTTCATTTAAAGGCTTCCCTTGCTCGAAAGCCAGTCGAGTCCGACTCTAGGGTGCGGTGCTCATCTCTATTTCCAAGCCGCAGAGCTAGCACAGTCCGAAGACATTTCCGTGATCCTGACTAGATGCTGAGGCACATGGAACACTGTTACCTTCCCACTGAAGCGGTACCTGTTTATCTACTTGCCATTCCTTGCTTTCAAACTGCTAGGTTGGCAGGAGCTGGGACCAGAGACGGGAGCTCACTCCGTCATGCGGCACACTCGGGTCTTGAACTGCTGAACTACCGACACAGAAGAGGTGGAAGGTGACATTATTGGCAAAGTGGGAAAAGGCACAGCCTTGGAGGGAAAACTTATACCTGATCAGCTATATGGCATCCGAAACCAGAGGAACAGCTATACCTCCAGTAACATGTTAAGCCAAAGATTACTTGAGCTTTTTCTTATTCATAAGTGCAGGTTCCCATAACAAGGCTTTGGGTGTTCTTCTCAAAGACAGCCAAGAATAAAATCTGGGACCATTTTGCCACCTAAGCCCGCCCCCACAGTTTTAGCTGGCATATACCACATATTTGGATTTTCAATGTTTCCTATCACAGATATCTGAATAAAAAATAGAGCACCTCTAGTAACAGAATTCATTCTGTTTTTTTAAAAAAACCAGACACAGCACCATCAAGTGTGAAAATTCCCCTAGCAACACAAGTGACTTAAAAAATAATTGTCTGATAACTGGGGACCCAAAGACTACTGGATAGGGCAAGGGTACACTATTGCATATTTATTCAGTAAAGGCAATTTTTGATTCCAGGATGGTTTTGCATCCATTTGTACTTGTCTCTTCTTCCTACTCATACAGAGGTGCAAAATCCATATTTCCATCATATATTTCACCTCCTAATACATGAACATACAGGATACTAACAAAAAGAAAGGTCTCATCCCCATGGGGCTTTTCAGTATTTTTTTTGTAATTTACTCTATGTATTCCATACATGAGTTTAACATTCTTATTTTGATTTTTTTATTCAATTGATATTTTCTTATAAAAATTGTACACATCAACTGAAAGATTTCCCTCACATAGCTTTTCAAGCATAAAATCTGACAAAGAAAGTGACCATCTTCTACAGAAAGACACAAAGCTTGCTGAACCACAGAGTGCCTACAAGACCGATGTACTGTCCATCAAGCCTACATTAGTTATAAGAGTAACGATGGCAGCAATCCCATCTAGTCTAAAGCACCATAAAGCACCATTGATCAAAGCTGACTCCATTAGTCTAGTTGCTTGATCAAGCAAAACTCCTTTTATCAGATGATCATATATAATATCTTCCCCCACAGTGTTCTTTTTACTACAACATTAAAAGGAATAGCTGGGTAGCCAGCACACACACACAAACCAACGTGAACTAATTACTCACAAGTTACTCTAAATCCAGTAAGGACAACATGCACAAAGTTGGAGGACTTCATCCATGCATCCCTTGCTGGAACGGGAACTCTAAAACTATTCCCAGGGCCAGATATTTTCTTTCAGGTCTTAGGGCCCTGAATCAGTAACCATGCACATCACTGTTGATAAGGGAGCTAAGGAAAGAAAACATCCATGCTACTCCTGTATTTAACCTCACTATATTCTAGCCAGCAGCTTCAGGAGGTTTTGCAGAAATATTCATGATCTGGAAAGGGACTTGTGGGCGAGTTAATATTATGCAAGTCTTCCTTCAAGAAATGTGTTGGGGTTTTTTTGCACATCTGGAAAATGCCATACCAGGTTCATAAATCTGAGCTGTGACTTTTCTTTCTTAAAAGCAGGTTTGTTTTTCCATGGGCCAGATGACCACCCACCAAAGATTAATTCCAATTTTGACCACTGACATATATCTTGCATTTATATGTGACAAAAAAGAAAGAGTTATGTCTTCCTACTGAGTTTTTCAATTCAGCCTTCTCCAGGAGCCTTTTCTGTGGCTTTGAAATGAGGTCTACAACTGTTAGAATGTATGCTAGCAAACAACGCCCTCACACATGCATGGGTAGTAGTATAATAGCTATCTAAGCTCTGCACTTAAGGAAGAGTTAGATTCATAATTGCTAAGGCAGCAAACAAAGCTCTTAAAAATAAATGACTAAGTACATATGGTGCTGGAAGTCAGGCGTTCCAGAGCAGCTTGCGGGAACGGGAAACTACCCCCAGTGCTTCAGCAAGTCTACAGAAACCATGACACAAGAATATATAGCTCAAATTCACACACTCAATAATGTGTTCTTTCACCTTTGCAATTTTTTGATTTTTTTTTAAAAGGATCACAGCTTGCTGTTTTCAAGTGATTCATTCAGCTTGAAAGTAATGACTACCGTGCTCTCAAGGGGAAAAAACACACTAATGTGTTAATACAAAGTGTCCAAGTGATCCTATCAACATATGTTATTGCCAGCTGACACTTCCGATAGCTTTGCATGACTGTACTGTCAACATCTTGCTCAGGAATGACTTCTGCCAGCAGTCTTGGCCTTCTCCAGCTCTCATGCTTCTGTGTATTTAAAAAACATTATTTCATTGTAGCCAGTTCAGAATAATCCTGCCAAAACTTGATGGGCAGCACACAAAAAATATTCACACCATGTGTTAAGACAACCAGCAACAGAAAATTGCTGTACTTGTATACAAAGATATGAGATACAAAGGAACAAATCCAAGGGCCTAATTTTGCCATCTGCTGGACATGTCTCGAGAAAGTAGGTCTGACATCAGTGGCAGTTCAGATCACCCAGAACTTCTCAGCAGAAGGCACAGACCCCCCCCCCATCTGTAGCTGATACAGTCCACTGGATGAAAGGTTGGTCCTGAAACTTGATCACATTCTGGATCAGCCACAGTTTCAGCAGATAAGCCATTCTCTTCCATTCTGTCAGCCCCACATCCTTAAAATGGGAATAACAATGACCTACTTCACATGACTGGAGCAAGTGTGAATAAGCTATGGATTGTAAAGGATTCTCCACATAAAAAGTGCCACATAAATGTCGATTAATAATAATTAACAGCATCTCACAGGTCTCATCTCAGTCTTTGTCCTCTTGAAATGTTTGCTTCTTTCAGAAACATTATTTCCATGAACAATTCTTTTATTTTGTAGGGAACAGTGTATAACAAAAAAAACCCAAAAACAAATGAAACCCAAGGAAGAAAGTATGCAAGTGCAAGGAAATGGAGTAATGAAAGGAAGAGGTTATGGCAGACTCACAGCTGTTAAGAGATACTATTATGCAGAGAGACCAGTTTGGATTGGCGGAATGTATGAAAGAGCTAAAAGTTCATCTTGCAGGTGTATTAGTCATACTGGACCTTCCGTTATCCCTTCTAGAGGCAGGCTGGTAGCATTATCCACTGCAGATGTATCTTCTTTCTTCAGCGATGTCTGAACCAGAAGGCTGGCATAGGGCTTGTGACAAGCCAGGTTACTCAATGGAGGGTAGTGCTGTCTGTAGCAAATGTAAGCAAATATGAGGCCAATGACCCCACCAACAAAAGCATCTAGGTTGGAAGAGAAAAAAAAAACATTATCAAAATCATGCCGTTGGAAACATAATTAAGTTCAGTGATTGCAAACTAAGTACAATCAAATCTGGTTATACTGGGAGTAATCCTAAACCAGTCTACTCAGATGTAGGTCTGATTTTATTTAATGGGCTTTACTCCTAGGAAAGTGTTCTTAGGATTGCAGTGTTAGCCTAAGTGCCTTATATACGACAGAGGCAAGATAAATAAATGTTTGGTGGACTTGTAGCCTATGTATACAGGATTTAAATTCCCCCGAGGAACTTCCCAGTTATAAATGGAGACAAGGCTAGTATCTTAAAATCAAGTTGTTCTTTTTACTGAGTAATAATATTTGGTTTCACATACATACAATAACAGAATCTCACACTCAATCACACAGACAAAGTTCCTTTTAGAATTACAGAAATGAAGACAAAATAGTTTCGTTGGTTACTTAGAAATAGGGATGTGGCTGAAACAATGATATGCTCACCTGTCTAGAAGTCCAGGTCTGTTGCTGGTGTGATAGGAAGGGAAGGATCCCTGGGGTTTGGTGCTCTCTCCACATCTCCAAAACATGTTGGCTGATGTGGCAGAATTTCTCTGATTGCGCATTTCAGAGAAACTCAATAGAGAGCTTTATCTTAAGGAAAGATTAGGGAGGTTGGGATGCATGGCCAGCCGGCCAGCATCAAAAGCAGCCGCTGAAACATCTTTCTCTCTCTTTCCAGCATCTCAGTAGCAGTTTAATTTGGCAGCAACAGCATGGTTGCTGGTGGAATGAAGCTGGTTCCCACTCTTAAAGCAGGGCAGCAGCTCTCTGCTTTATTCAGCTCTCTCTCTCTCTCCCTCAAAGCAAGGCAAGGCACACAGCAAGGCAAGGCTTGGCTGAAAGCATGCTTTGTGCTATATAGAGTAAACTTCAGGAGGGAGGTGCTTGCCTGCTCATGATCTCACCTGACTTTCAAGATCCATAACTTCTCCCTATTGGCTGCATGTAGCAAGGGGGCTGGTTACTGTGGATGGGGCAACATTTGAAACTTTATTGCTATCTCCTGGAATTCCCTTTTGGCCATGTGGTGAATCTCAACTGGAGGACATCTCTTTGTTGTGCAAAAGCTCCTGACATCTTTGACAGAAAACGGATTCAGATGCAGATCAGGTTTCTGCTGGGCGCGATACCCTCTCTCTCAGTAATGGAGAATACGCAACCCAAGAGTTGTTGTTTTCTGCTAACAAAGGCCCACCATGTTCGTCTTGTTCCCATGATCCTTTGCCAGCTGTGTGTGTGTGCATACTACATTAGCATAAACAGCAGGCAGGAAGCCTGTCAGGTGATGCTGTCCCAGCACACAGACACACAGAGTTCCCAAACCCACAGGGATTCATAAGCACAGTCCAGGTGTGTCAGCAACCACAAACATATATAAAAGCAAATATTTAGCTCATATGCTAACATTAGCCACAGTACGGAAGTGAGTAGCAAAGTTAGATGTGTGGATTTATATCCAACTTTGGTTTGGATCTCTGGCAGGACTTTACTTTGTGTCAACCCACACCTTATTTGATATAAATGTATGTGTGACATGTGTGTACGTGTGTATGCATATGAATGCTTTCTGCATCTTGCATGGAACTTTCCACTGACCACTTTTGGGGTAGTCTGCTGTTCTGAGACAAACTGCAGACTGGTGACAAATTCTTACACAAGTAGATTTGATATACTCTGTAAGAATCAGATGGCAACCCAGCACATGTATCTTGTATTACCATCACGTAGGTCCACTTCTATACAGATGTGTAGGGGACAGCTGTGCAACTTTAACTTATGGCATGCACTGAATGATATTACACATACATATATCAAAACAGGCACATCATAGACAGTGTTCCCTCTAAGGTGAGTTAGTGTGAACTAGCTCACAACTTTTTAGCCTCCAGCTTACACGTTTTTGTCTTAGCTCAGGAAGGACGGCTCCAGAGCAAACTAATTTATGCAGCAGCCAAATTGCTCACTCACAACTTTAATGCCAGTACCTCACAAAATAGAATTTTTGCTCACAAGACTCCACAGCTTAGAGGGAGCATTGATCATAGAATACATGTACCCATTTCTCCCTAAACAGAAATAATAGCCATGTATGAAAATGTAGATAAATAGATAAATAGGGACCACTTCGGTGGGAAGGTAACAGCGTTCCGTGCGCCTTGGTGTTTAGTCATGCCGGCCACATGACCACGGAAACGTCTTCGGACAGCGCTGGCTCTTCGGCTTTGAAATGGAGATGAGCACCGCAACCCTAGAGTCGGATTCGACTGGCTTTCGAGCAAGGGAACCTTTACCTTTACCTTTATGAAAATGTACATGTGAAAAACATCCCTGGGATTTCAATTCAGAAGGGACCATAGACTATCTCATACCAGATATTGGAGATTTTCATATTATGCAGATCATTGGAGATGACCTTACAAAATACCAATGGAGTGCTAATTCAGTCCTGAGAATGGCAGATCTAAACATTCAGGTTATTACCAAGAACTTCAGTGACTATTTGAAAAATGTAAACAAATGAAAGTCCACATATCACTGACTAGCATATAAACTCCCTTTTCACATGAGAAATGAAAGAAGATCATGGATGGGTTTCTGCTATTGCTTATAATGAAATGGTACATCTTTGAATTCCAGCTGCTGCAAGCCACACCAGGGAAAGCTATGGTTTTTATACTCTGTTTGTGGCTTTCTTAAGTGCCTCTGCCTGGCCTCCATGAGAAACAGGATGATGATCTTTAGACAGACATGTGGTCTGATCTTGCAAGCCTCTTTTTATGTTAGCAGGTTCTTAAAAACTGGTTTTTAAAAACTTGCATAAGATCTATAAACATTTCTGATTGGTTATCATGCAATTAAAGGTGAACACCATCCTTTCAAGGCTTCACAGTCAATACATCCTTAAACCAAAGGGTATATACAAGCCTCAAATAATGGTATTTAATTGTTATTAGTAAATGACAACCACCTCTGTGCAATGCCTGTTTGTTCCATTTTTATTAAAATCCTCTCTGTGTAATTTTACATTCTATTAAGAGCTGTCAAACTGAAAAAGTCTGTATACTCATATTTATCACAATAAAAGACGTTAGTACAATATGTTTTTACTGCATGGCTGCTTTCCTTCGGAAATTCAAAACAAAATCAATTGAATATAACATATAACGTTTATGGCCTCTTCCTTCAGCCTTTTAAAACTTTCCCATTCAAAATTATGCATGGTGTTGTCTCATTAAACAACTAACATCTTCCTACTTCTCTGTGACTACACTTTGCATTCAAACTATTCAGCATTCAGAATGACTCCCCCATGCCCTATCAGGGGATTCCCCTCCCCCCTTGAAAATAAAGCATTCCAAAGAAGACCAAACAAGTTTAACACAAGCAAACACTGCAAATCCTCTTGTACTCAAGAAATCTGTATGCATTTTGGGCTGTGAATGACAGCCATGTCTGATGTGAAGCAGCCAGTGCCAGCATGCTTGAAAAATGTTTTTGTCTTAAATGTCCCAACTGTGTGATTACCATAGGGTTGCCAGGTCTGGGTTGGAAAATACCTGGAGACTTTGGGGTTGGATCCAGAAGAGGGCGGGGTTTGGGGAGGGGAGGGGCCTCAGCAGGGTACAATGCCACAGAGTCCAACCTTCAAAGAAGCCATTTTCTCCAGGGGAGCCTATCTCTGCCAGCTGGAGATCAGTTGTAAAAGCGGGAGATCTCCAGTGCCCACCTGGAGGCTGGCAACCCTAGATTACCAACAGGGAGAAGATGATCCTTACAACACAACCAGCATGCCATCTAATCTACTACCCTGCTGGGCATGAGGGTTTACCACAAATAGTGTATGAGTAGGGAAA
>NW_015174337.1:75382-92607 GCF_001447785.1 Gekko japonicus
AGGAAGATGGCTAGGCTGCGTGTGTATATGGAAGAGAAGGGAAAGACAGAGATGGTGGACAGAGTGGGAGGAATTTAAATTTAAAACAGCATCCCAAACCGCAAAACATACTAAAAATGGGGCCTATCACTCAAACAAAACCAAGAGAATCAAACAACACTCTCAAATAGATCAAGGTGGAACAAACCTTGGGAGAATATAGAGCTCCACTCCATGGTTGTCTCTACATTGCGGGCCCTCTCTCTCCTTTCCACAGGAGCACTCTGCCCTTTCAAGCAGGGCTGCAGTGCAGGGTTTTTGGTGCATGGGGAAAATCTAGCCGCTGCAGCCCAGCCTCCAGACCTCTGGAGGAGGAGGACAGGCTGGCTTTCTTCCCTTCCCCCTCCCTTCTGCAGCCTCTTGACCAGGGGAGAAATCACTGCTTCCCAGCTCCATGAATGCTGAAAACCCTCTGAAATAGGTTAGTACAGAGTTGCCTGATCAAGAGCTCTTGAAAGTCAAAAAAAACCCTTTAGATGATCAAGAGCTAATTGATCAGGCAACTCTAGCCCTTCCTCTTAAGGCTCAGCCAGCTGACTCACCCACTTGCCCAGTCCTCCATCTGAAGCAGATCTCTTGTCTTCTGCCAGCTACTGGTGAGACATTGGGTCTCCAAAGCAGGTGCCAGAAAGCATTTTCAAACTGCGATTGTGACCCGATTCGTGGGGTCTGTCCCCTGACTTGCCCTACTTTGGATCACAGAGGTACAAAAAGCACATTCACTAACAAAGATGTCAGTTGGTGGGCATGGTTGTATGGGAGAAGCCAGATTTTCAGAGCCAATCTACCGTGTCTGCTAATTAGGGAGAGAGACGTTGTTCAAAGCTTGGGGACATACTTATATCTTTCTATGTATACAGAACCGTGACCACTCTTACAGGTCTTGTGATGCTCTGAAAGAGGCCATTAGTATCTTCATCTGCTGAAAATAATCATTGTAGGAGTTTGCTACATCCTAACCTGGGGTACTGAGCTCTTAACTCTGGGACCATTGCCAATGCAGAGCACAGAATTCTGTTGAAAGGCAGCATCTAAATCAAGCCTCTTCAGTATGAATATAATTAATAGAATGGACACTCCTGGAAAAAAGAGCAATTGCTTAAACTCAGGTCACGGCTACATAACATCCTCTGTTTGTACAAAAATATTATATTAATTGTTCTAGAAGAGACCAGGAAGTGATCGATGCCAAATCCCTTTATATCGATGCCAAATCCCTTTATATATATAAAGGATCTATGAACATAGGCAGCAAGTGCCTACAAGCAGGATTTGGATATGTATTTTAGACAATGCAGAACTTTTTAAACATTAACTATTATGACATGCGCCATTAAAATTGCCTTTAAGCATTTGAGCCAATAAAATGACCTTAGTGAGTAGGTTTAAATTCAGTAATTGCTTACTGAAAGTGTTTTGCCAAAGTTCCCAAGGAGTGACAAGATCATAACAATGGGGGGGGGGGATTGTCTGACACAGGACATGCAGTCGGCAGACCTCAAAGTTTGTAGGTATCCTAAAAATTCAACACACACATCCCTTGGTATTTTTTGGCTCAGGTCTATTGGACCCATTTATTATTTATTTATTTATTTTGTATTTCTGAAAAAAACCGGATTTGGTATTGGGATCCAGGATTTGATTTGGTATGGTATTGGGATCCAGAATTTGATTATTATTTTTTTTGGGAAATCCTGAATTTCTAGGGGGTCCAATAGACCTGAGAAGAAACGCATTGATTTTTTTTAAAGCCAGCCTGTTTTTGTTTTTTTTTTAAATTCAGGTCTCTCCCAGCTGAATGCAGACCTGGCTGGAATGGCTTCTTCTATGGTGCAATTTAAACCATGCCACAGGAGAAGCTGGCCCCAGGATCTGCATGCAGTGGGGAGGCAAGAGAGGATCAGCTGGGATGGTGGGAGCTGAGAGCTCCATGCCACCTTGGCTGGGGCTGGCTCCTTTAACAGCTCAGTTTAAACGTCTGCAGAGAGTATCCTTTAAGGAACACCAGGGTCCATTATAAAAACCCATTTGGCTTGGAAAAGCCTAACATTTATTTGGAAAATTTGTATCCCGATTCTCCGGAAACATGCTTAAGGTGGCTTTCTGTGAGTAACTCAATAGTAGCCATTTTGTGGTCAGCTGCACACCAAATGGCAGCCATATTTGATAGAAGGGGGGTGGCAGCAATTGGAGGGAAAGGCCCCCCAAAGCTCTTGAACGAGAGTTGGGGGACTCTAAAAAATCCCAGCTGGGACGAGGGGGTTTTCCTCAGCAAAAACAATGTCTTCTGTCACATATAAGCAGGACTGGGTCTCACTTGCCTGCTTGTGGGATGGTTAGACAAATAGGGAATAAGGGTGGCTAGGCAGATGCAAGGGTGGAAATGTTACATAGCTCACTAAGTGACCTTGTGTTGGTCACTTTCAGCCTCACCTACTTCACAGGGATGTTTTGAGGATAGAATGGAGGAGGGGAAATTTCCTTATGCTTTCTTGAGTTTCTGGAAAGAAGAGAGAAATAAAAATGGAACGGACAAAATACATATTATCTGTTTCCTCATGTGTGATTTTAAAACTTTGCCTCTCAGAGATGGTTCGCTATGGTGACATAGTGATAAGGATGTACTTCACACATGCACAGAGGCACTTTCCTCTGGTCCAAGTAATCAGGGCCTGCTAATGTGTTGGATATTCAGTCACCTCCTTGCAAAATATACTTCAAAACAGCCAATAAACTATAAAAACATTTTTTCCCCTGAAGCAGAAGGGGCTTGTGATTTTGTACTTTTTGGAACTGTCCCAAAGTTATTTCATTTTCATTTTAAAAAGTACAAAGAAAAGGTTGTCCCAGATTCAGTGTTGACAGTCAGTGGCCTTTTATTCACAATAATTATTTCTGCTTACCTTGTTGGTAAAATAAATTGCACTCTTTTCAGAAATGAGAAGGAAAAGTCTTGTTAAAAACAATTATGTACATGTTTGGAATTTTTAATGGAATAAATTCATTTGTCCTCAGGGATATCCATGCCTAACTGATTAATATTTATTTTTTCACCAGGACTGAGGCTACTCACGGTATCAATGTGGTCAATACTTATGTATGGCTTTTTAGTGTAAGGCTCCCCCTACTTCACTTTCACCAATAAAATCTATGTTCCCATACACTATACTGATGGTCCTTATTTGTTCCCAACTGGGCAGTTAAGGTTCTTATCACAAAGCCACCACAGGTAATTCAGCACAATTGCCTGTCTCTGCTGAACATAAAAGACAATGCCTGAGCAACAAAGCCTGTGGCTATGCTATACTGAGTAATTTACTTTTCCCATTGAAGATGTGGTCCTCTCCGGGAAACACTAAGGTCACCAGGAGGGATTTTTTTTAAAAAAAAAATTGCAGATACATTCCCTGGCTTCCAAATGGCATCCAGAATGTCGTCTCCCCCAGTTCTATCTCCTTAAACTTCAAAGACAAGTATGTGCAGCTGTAATGGACACAGCAGTAATCCCCTTGGGTACACTCTATTTCTACCATACAGAAAATGTGACTGTAATTATCTGCCTCACAGCACACATTTCACTCCATGAATAATTCTGGCTTTGGGCAGAATGGATTTCTAAAGGATATACTCCAAAACTTACCTATACAGCAAACTTGAAAATAGGTTTTAACATTTTACACCCCTATATAATGTATGCTCCCATAGTTACACAGACACTCTAAACACATCATACACTGCATACTGGACCAGAAAAAATTATATTGCACATCTAGTATCTATGTACTGGATGATACAGTCTTGAATCACTAATTGAAATTAAAGGAAGATGTCCAATCATGCACAAGTCAAATTCTGAAACAATCTTTATGGCATGGTTCTAAATAGGGATTGGCACGAACTGGAAAAATGCGGTTTGTGTCAGTTCGTGGTCGAACCACAAACCAAATCGAACCAGGAAGTTCATTCATGAACTGAACCAGTTTGTGGTTCGTGGCCCTGCAAAACCCATTGAAAGAGACCACAGTCCTTTTTAAACGGGGTTTGCAGAAAGCCCAAAAAACAGCTGGTTTTGCAGCTTTTGCAGAGAACAGAAAGCAGGGGTTTAAAGGCACATGTAGTCTCTTTAAACCCCCACTTTCTGCTCTATCCATGAACCGCCATGAACTGCTTTAAAAGTTGGTCAAAGTTCATGATAGTAGACCCATCACAAACTTCAGTTCACAAACTACAAATAGGGCAAAATTCGTGATGAATTTTGCTTTGTGGTTCAGTTCGTGCCTATCCTTACTTCTAAGAAATGTACTCAGTTAAACAAATAGTTTGACACATTTTCAGGGACCTGCAATGTTGTCACCTGATCAGCTTTAAACTAACAATTTACAGGCAGTTTTTTTCTTTCTGTCCCCAGACTGACACACCAGTCCAGGGCATTCAGCTTCAAACATCAGTCTGTTGGGGTCACAAGGGAGTAAGGGGAAAAGATTTGGGTCTGCACCTATCCAGCTTTCCTTTGGTTTGACTGATGTAATCGCTGACTATTGCAACTGGCCAAACATATTGAAATAATTGAGTATGAAGGTTAGTGGAAAGAATAAAGTGTGTTGCAGACCTATAGATCTAAAGCTGTGTTAGAACAAAGGCCTTAACTAAGCCTAACATGCAGTTTATTTCAACAATTAATAGGAAATCCATATAAATCCTAATATTAAATGATCCTGTACTGAATAAGGCTAGTAATTTAGCTGGCTCCTAACAATCCATATATATATTAGACTCTGTGCAGCAGGTAAAGCACAAGGATAATTACCACAAGGATGGGATTGCTATGGCTCACCTTGCCAGTGATGCTTGTAATCGCACATTCGTGATAGAGCTATCATCATGGCACAGTACAGGGGTAGGATTGCTGCACAGAGTCGCCAGCTTTTCCCCCGGCCTTTATCGGTGAAGCAGTGCAACTTCCCAGCTAGGTAGAAGGTGGTAAAGCCAAGACCTGAAAATGCAACTGCCAAAGAAGAGAGAGAAAAACAACACAAAAAAGAAAGAAAATATAGAAACAGCTAGTGAACTATTCAAAGTCACACACTTATACTCAGTTTCAGTACAACAAAGTGCAGAGGAATTATGGAATTTGGATAATACACAGAGCAGTACACAGAACCTCAGGGGTAGATTATTCTTTACACCAATAACCCAACAGTACTCAAGCATTCATGTGCATCATTGATAGATCTCACAGACACATTCCTAGGAGGTTCTTGATCCATTTACCCAAATTACTTCCATTTTGTATTGTTTCAGTCTATGATCAGAGTAACAAAATTCATTTATATGATTGAAATATGACAAGATATACCCATAGCTGATCTATGTAAAATGGTGCCACTGTCACTGCAGCTTGTAGTGTCCAGATTAAGGATTTGGAGGTTTTACAATACAAGGGGGGTTTCAAGATGTGTGAGGAAGCCTATCTTCACAAAAGTGGTCTACTGCCAAATGCACCTTTTTTTGTGGCCCAAAAGCATTATACTGTGTGTTGATTTATTTACTTCATTTATACCCTGCCTTTCTCCCCAGTGGGACCCAAACCAACTTACATCCTCCTCTCCTCCATTTTATTACCCAACAATCCTGTGAGGTGGGTTTGGCTGAGAGTATGTGACTGGCCCAAGATTACCCAGTAAACCTCCATGGCAGAGTGCAGATTCAAACCCGGGACTCCCAGATGCTAGTCCAACACTCTGAGCCCTATACCACAATGGATATCTCCTTGATGACCTAAAGAGAGAATGATGGGTCACTGGATGCTACATTTGCAAACGCAGTATGTAAGACAGTAAGATACATTTAGACAAAACTACTACTGACCCTGCATGCATATAACTTAAAGGAAAAGCTCCACTGCATTAAAGTTCAATAATTAAAACATTAATTTTATAAAATCTTGCCACAGGCATTTACCTGTCACACTGTACAGACCTTTTCTAAATTAAATGAAAAATACAATTACTTCAGAGTATTGCCAATGAAGAGAAAATTTTAGTTGAAATCATAATTGGATTTTTTTTTGCAGTTTTAAGCCTGCAGGTGATTGTGCGCAATTAGCAAAAAAGATACCTTTTGCCTTTAATCAAACCAGTAAGACTGTGTCTTTGGAATTAAAAAAAAGAAACAACATTAATGAGAAATGCATCCATTGAAGCCTCAAATACTGAATTCTCCTCTTGTCCATCCTTTGGTCCTAATGCTGATAGAAATATGTTCTTGCAAGATACATTAGCCACACTGAAGTAACTGTCAAGGGCAAGGGGTTAGCAAAAAACAGGATTAGGGATGGGCATGAACCATAAAAATGTCATTCAGTTCATGATTCGTGGACTTTGTGGTTTACAAACCTCAGACCATCATGAACTTTTTTGGTGCTAGATGAACCACTTTGGTTCATGAAGAAGAAGAAGAAGAGAAGAGATTGGATTTATACCCCGCCCTTCACTTGGAGTCTCAGAGCGGCTTACAAACTCCTTTCCCTTCCCCTCCCCACAACAGACACCCTGTGAGGTGGGTGGGGCTGAGAGAACTCTGACACAAACTGCTCTTTTTCAAGGACAGCTGTGCCAGAGCTTGTGACTGACCCAAGGTCACATCAGCAGGTGCAAGTGGAGGAGTGGGGAATCAAACCCGGTTCTCCCAGATTAGAGTCCGCACCCTTAACCACTACACCAAACTGGCAGAACAATCCCCCCAGCATGCTAGAGACATATTTTCTGGGGAAACAAGGAGCAGGTTCAGGGGGTTCAGGAGTGTATACAATGGATCCTGTGCAATCTAGAGACACAAAACTCACAGAGGATCTTTGGCTTACTCTTCTTTACCAGCCCTCCAAGTCTGGTGGGGATTGGATTTACAGAGTCTGAGTTATGGCCTCCCAAATAAGGTGCCCCATCCTCCATTTTTTCCAATGGGCTAAGGTCAAACCAGTAGAAACTGAAAGGGTTGGCTTTTTTTTTTTTTGCAAAACCAGCTGAACCAGTGCAATGTACCCAGCAGAACCAGTGCCACTGTGGCAGTGAAAACCCAACAGGACTAAAGTCAAGCCAGGAAAGTGCTTCTGGGAGAAATGTCAGACAGAGGTTCAGAAGTGTATAGAATGGACCCCCTGCAAGCTACACACACCAAATGCACAGGGAACCTCACTCTGCCACCTGTTCCTCTACAATTTCTCCAAGTTGGGGGCAGATTACATTTCTGGGGTCCCATTTATGGACCCCCCCAAAAAGGTCTCCCCAGTGCTCTCTGTGGAAAAGACAGCTACAGTTACAAATGAACACGTGAAACTGCCTTATATTGAATCAGACTCTTGGTCCATTAAAGAGAATTGAACCTGGGACCTTCTGCATGTCAAGCAGATGCTCAACCACTGAGCCACAGGCACAGGAGTGGAACAGCTCAGGAACAAGCCAGTGACACCAAACTCACTGGGAAACTTCACCTGGGCAGACCCCCCCCCTCCAGCCAGACTGGAAGCAAGGCAAGCATCCCCCCTATGTTTGCAGCTGTCCCCAACTCACTAAAGGCAGGTTATGAAGGACAGAAAAGCAGACATCCACAGAGTTTCAACAGGGGCTCCATGAAGTAACTCCACAACAACTTGGTGGGCACCCCAGCTCCACCAGACCAGTGGAAATCAGAGGTTTCCACTTAAAAGTGATTAGTGAAGCCAGCCATGACAGAAAGACAGACATCAAACATGGACTCCCCCAAAGTAACCCTATGACAGCTTGATGGGCACCCCATTCCCACCAGACCAGTGGAAATCAGAGTTTTCTACTTAAAGTGATCATGAGGTAGGTGTTGTGTTACGCAATAGATGTTGTTTCATGAGGTAGGTATTGGATGAGGGAGCCCACCCCCACCTGGCAGAGGTGGCCATCCTCCCACCCTAGCACCAAGGGCAAAAAACCGCATGCCACATGCCAAATCACCCAGAGAGGAGGAGGAAGGGGGGAAATGTAGGGTGGACCACAGGAGGCATGGATCTTACCTGTGAGGTCCAGAGAGGGGTAGCCCATTGGGGGAGGTTGACCTTGAGGAAGGCCAACTCATCCACCCTGGCCAGGTGGGGGCTGAGAATGTCTCCCAGGTGGGAGAACACCAACTTGCTCTGGACACTGGTGGGAGGGCAGAAGAGGAAACTCGTGGCCATGCAAGAGTCATCAGTCCAGATGGCAGCCTTGTGTGACCAGTACCATCAAATGCACAATCATGGTGCAGGTGGAGTTCCAGCAGATGGGTAAATCCTGAATGAGCTGGTATTTAGGCTCCTCCCCCTCCCTCTGCCTATCACACAGCAGATGGGCAGACTTGATGCTGCACGAGAAGTGGACAGCCAGCCAGGTCTCCTGCAAGGATCACATCTCAAGGGTGGCAGCAACCCAGGTAGCCCTGACCGTGCTCCCCAGCTCCAGAACATCCTTCACCACTAGGTGAAGCATGTGCACCAGGCAGATGATGGCCTTGAGGCACACAGCCTTCACCGCTGCTGCCAGCATGTTGGCACCAGCATCCGTGACCATGTAGCCACAGATGATGTTGCCTCTGCCCACCAACTCCCACAGGATACTCTGTATCATGGCCCCAATGTTTTGCACTGTGTGGTCTGCATCCATCCCCTGTGCATGGAGAAGAACCACTTTGTAGTCTGGTGGCAAGACTGTCCCTTCCTGGGGCCTGGGCTGTGCCCTGACAGTCTGGACACAGAGGTACTTTGGTTTCCACCAGTGGACAGTGTGGGAGAGGTACCTGTGCTTCTGGCTGCTCCAGAGGTCTGCCATGCAGTGCCCACTTCACCCTTATGGCACAGAGAGGTTGGTTCACAATCAGGAGGGATGGGAGGGTATAAAATGTGGGTCCTCAGCCAAGGAACCCAGTAGCTGAGCCCCTCTGTTCAGCATGAACAGAGAGACAGGATGTCACAGAGCCCTGAGTCTACCTAACACCCCCAAACCCCAGCAGGAGAGAGGAGTTCTCAATCAAAATGTGGTTCCTCAACTGAGGAACCAAGTAGCTAAGCCCCTTTGCTTGGCATGAGCAGAGAGATGGGTGGATCAGATCCCTGAGTCCACCTAACAACCCCAAACCCCAGTAGGGGAGATGAATCACAATCAAAATTTGGGTAAGCACTATCACAAGGGAATGTGCTCTGTTATTCCCCTTTTAACAAGTTCCCTGCCTCTTTGTGTAACTGCGAACAGCTGAGAGAAGAAAGGCTATGGAGCTGAGTACACACACACACATTCTTATCCCAAAGAGCAGAATGGGAACTCTGGAAGCCAGCAGCACCTGTTAAGATTTGTAGGACTCCTATTGGTGTTTACAAGGCTGGGAATTTCTGCCCCCCTGTTGGCTTGGAGTTTTGTAAACAGTTTAATTGAGTGGAGACAGTCTGTTTGGAAATGTGTTTGTTCATGAATTTCCATGAACAGCACAAAAGTTTGTGAAAGGTTTGTGCTGGGCACACTTCCACAAACATTGCTTCATGAACCATGAACCAGCCAAAATTTATGAACTGTACTTCGTGTGCTGGTTCGCACCCATCCCTAAACAAGATGCACAGGCCACATCAAGTCAAATTGAAAAATATTCCCAACAGATATCAGAAAGATGGACAAACTTCTCCGGAGTTTTGGCATTCGTTTCGTGAAGAACGTCTTCCAAACATCAAGATGTGATAGTGTTGCTTCTTATTCCATAATGTGGAAATCCAATACAAAGGTACTAATATCCTATATGTTGAAAATGTTCTTACTTAAAAAATCTTTCCATCAACGGGCACACGAAGTGTACTAGCAAGGTGATGGAAGGATTTGTTATGTAAGAACATGTTTAACACATAGAATATTAGTACCTTTGTATTGGATTTCCACATTATGGAATAAGAAGCAACACTATCACATCTTGATGTTTGGAAGAAATTCTTCATGAAACGAATGCCAAAACTCCAGAGAAGTTCGTCCATCTTTCTGATATCTGTTGGGAATTAATATTTTTCAATTTGACTTTTTGTATCATTATTGTGAGATTATAAGCGTTTTGTACATCATTACAGCTTCTATATTTTTTGTTTTCTACACTAGCTGTAACTCCTCAGTTTTGTCAGGCCACTTTAAGGGCTGATTCATACAAGGGGAAAATGAATATAAAACAAATGACAGCATAATCCTCCACCTTGCTTTTGTTTTATGTTCATTCCCCCCCTTGTGTGAATTAACCTTTAATGTACTTGTGAATGGATCGACTGCGCTCAGACATCATGACAAGGTGACATACAACTGAAAGAATAGCTTGTTGACATTGCTTGCATGCTCACAGCTTGAGTCAAAGCTTCTGGGTCTGATCAAGTTTCAATTTGCCATAATGTACAAATGCAGATGTCTTGGCAAACTGAAGTTCATTAAGGGCCCCACAAACTGGGATGCTAAAACGAGGTTTGGAATCCCAGTTTGTGAGAACTCCAGATGGCTGAGGCACCTGCATTTAACCATCATGGCAAAGCTTGATGAAACCCACAAGTTTGTAATCAAGTTCTGCACATAAGGGAAGGAGACAGGAGGGAGGGGAATGTGTGATCATAGTATTAATCTGTCTTTGTATCTTATTTCAGTTTATTCTCACATACTTGTGTTGTCTGAATGCAGATACTATTTGAGTCTTTTGCCATCAGTGGAAGGTGTCCACTTTTCTTGCTATTGCAAATTATTTAAACAGTTGTTGCTGTTGCAAACTACTACCATCTACTTGTGACTTTCCTCTCAGGGAGGTAGGGTGATGTGATGGGACCGAAGAGACTGAAATTCAAATCCCTACAGAGCCATCTTTGCCAGTCCTACTATCCTCTCAGCCTAAACTGTCTCAAAGGGCTTTTTGTGAGATTAAGATCGAGGAGGGGGAGCCCTCTAGGTCTGACTCGTTTGTTACAAGGGCCAAATCTGACATAAATATCACTTTGTCGGGCTGGGCCATGTGTGCTATAAAATTTAACACAAGGTTCTGGAGATAAAAGATGATTTCAGATGCCAAATGGCAATAGCAGGTGTGATTGGATTAGGTGTCATATGCAGAGGCGTGGAGATGTCAGCAATGGTAATGAGACAGGAAACCTAGGTCTCAATTTGGTACCGGAGGATTCAATCCAGGATGATGCAAAGAATAAATGGAAATAAATCTGAAGAAGTGAGCAGTGACTCACAAAATTACATACCCTACCACAATTTTGTTAGTCTTTAAAGGTGCTACTGGACTCTTACTCTTTCTACCACTATTAGACACCACAACATTTAAAAACCAGTGGGGAAACATTTTAACCTTCCAGGGCATTCAGTTGCTTAACTAAGACTAGCAGTTCTCTGACAAAGGAATTTCAAAGGGAGATTAGAGAGAGAGATTGCTGAACTGCAACTGATCATGAAGTGCAAGACAATGCAAACTCCTGGACTGAACTGAGACCTAAGTTTCTTCTCTCATTACCAATGCCTGCTCTTGCCTTTTGGAATCTGAAATCACATCACTCTCCAAGATATAAGGACAGATGGACTCACATTCCAGCTGTATCTGAGGAAGTGAGCAGTGATTCATGAAAGCTCATGCCCTGCCATAAATTGTTAGTCATTAAGCGGCTGTTGTACTCTTCCCCTTTTCGTTAATAAGGAATGCAAGCTGTGCTGTTAAGTTTCTCCCCTACCATCTGTTAGAAATGGAAAGGGGGATCTCTCCAAGTGCCATGGGATGGACTCTCTCTCTCTTATACCTGGAATAAAATGTTTTTTGGTCTTAAAACAGGACTCTTCCCCCGTACATGGAATAAACCATTTTTTGGGTCTATACACAGGACTCTTCCCCCCCATACCTGGAATAAAACATTTTTGGGTCTAAACACAGGACACTCTCTCTCTCTCTCTGGCTGGCTCCCTTCCTGGTCTTCTGAAAAGTCCCACAAGATGCCATTTCCCCCCCCCTCTGTGTCTCTCTTCCTCCCCCTTCCTTTTCAGAGGGGGAGGGGGAGGAGCCCTCAGTCAGTGGAGGGAAGGCTTTCTATCTCTCATCTGCAGTAGGAATGAGGAGAGACTGGGGAAAAGGAGCTGTGATGTAAAAAACAGGAACCAGGAAGCAGCACAGAGTCAGCTGCTCACAGGCTGGATTGCAGCCCTGCGCAGGCTTGATGCAGCCTACAGGTCAGATGTTTGACACCCCTGCTCTAGGTATTCCATACAAACCTCTTTGGAGAAAGGATAGGATACACATAAATACATCATAAATAAGTTGGAGAAGACACATACCAAGAACAGGATGGTGCTATAGTACAACTTTTTAAAAAAGCAGCCACTGAGAATGGGGGGGGGGATGTGAATAATCCAAATGGATGATAATACTCTTCTATGTGTTCAAGGATTTTCAATAGCCATACATTTACCCATGTGACTGATGCTATGAAATCATGCTATGCATTTTGGCTCATAAGAAAATGGTAACTTTAAGAAGGGGTGATTGGTGAACGAGCTATTAAATGGAAGATAATCAAATGGATTATCTGTTGGTAATCTGGGATAAGATTATATTGTAATATTTCTGCCAAGAACCCATAAAAACCTGAAGACTTCTGTGTTGACCTCAATATCTCTTTGCAGAGAGAAAAAAAATCCCCAAGCAGCCAAGGTCAAAATAGTTGAGCTGAGTGACACACAGCTATAGGCTTTTTCACCTGAGACTTTATGTGCAAAAATTAGGCACAAAGTTTGTGGGGGATATATTCTTTAGGGTTGTGTTTGAAGTGGACCTAACAGCTAATGAAGAACCAGATCAACTTGAATCACAATCTGATTGAGTATTTAAAGCAGATTAGCAGAGCATATCCAGTGATCTGTAGAGTAGGACTTAGAGTAGGCTCCCCCTCCTGCAGCCACCCACTCAATCTCCCAAAATTCTATTCCTGACATTCAGTGTGCTATTACAGGAGGAATGCAGGATACCTTGATTAGCTCTCAGAGAAAACATTCTTTTGTGAGAAAGAAGCAATAAACTTTTCAGATTTCAAAATGAGAGGAGATTAGTTTCCTTTTTGGTGGCACATTGGCAGGATGGAGATGACCATTTGCCCACTTGTCAGGAAGGTGCAAGATAGATGGCTATTTGGATATCCTGAGTTGAGCCACAAAGGTCTTCGGGCATGCACCTTGATTAGATTGGAGAAAAGGTACAGCACAATACACGTAGGGACTCAAACCCAATTTCATTATAGGTCAAAGTGGAACCCTTCCAGCAGGGACAGGAAGGGTAGGAAGTTCTGGACGTGCTGTGAGTGGCATGCAGGTCAAGAACTGGGAAACGGGGCAGGAATGGAGTAAAGTCTGTTTTGAACAGCCTTTGTTTTCAAAGTTCCAGCTAGCTTGTGTCCATTCAACTGAAGGGAATTCTAAAGTAATAGTCTCATTTTTTATTAGTTCTGTAACATTCTCTAGCATTGTGTTATAGTTTTCCAATGACCATGTGCTGTGGTGACTTGAGATCCTATTTTGGTAGATACAGATTGGTCACTTTTAAGGAGCTCAGACGTGGTCAAAGACTGTGGGTGCCTGACTTTTCACCCACACATAGACCAGAAACCTCTGAAGACCCACACATAGACCAGAAACAAGAGAACGTGTGTGAAGCAGTTCATACACACAAAAACATGGAATCTCTCTCTGCGCCTCAAGCCACAGGTAGCAAAACAAAGAGTAGAACTTGAGTGGTGGCAGCTACCAAACTAAGTCTTCTCTCACACACACAACCTGATGCCATCACTTTTCTGATACTCTTGGGTGAGGAGGGGAGGAAGGATTACAGTGGACCCTCAGGAACAGCACAGGGCAAAGTGGTGGCTGGCAGTGAGAAGGGAGAATTGGCAGAAATCTCCACTGTCTTTCCTGCAAACAGAAATGTTGATCCATTCGAGGAACTGAAAGGTTGGATAAACAGCAGTGTGTTTACTGAATCTGCCATGTTACTGATTTTTCCCAAAAACAGAAGACCCATCTGCAGTAGAAGCATAAATTTTATAATGCAAGCTTATTTCTCATCATTTTTTCCTATGAATTCTTGAAAAAGGTAAGAAGACCACACAAATAATGGTTTGGATCCCATGGTAAAGTTCTACTAATGGACGAGGCAATTGTTCTTGATTCCCCCTTCCCACAACAGACCCCCCCCCCCCAGTTTTCCATCATGTTACTCCTGGGAAAGGAGCAGCATTTCAGGGGTTACAGTGGGAAGGCGGAGGTGAAGTCACATGCTGCTGATAGAAATGCCTTGCATTAGCAGAGATTTACCACTGGAACCCTTGAGCTGTTAGTCAAACTATTCCAAAAAAGCTGTTAGCCAAACTATTCCAAAAAAGCATCAGCAAATGCAATTTCCATTGTGACAACAGCTTCTGCCATTAGCTATACTTTCTCTAACAACATGGATAAACCTCTCATAGTCTCTCAAAACCTAGTGAAACTTGCAGTTGATTTAAATGTACAATTAAAGATGTGTTTATTTTGCAAGATGAACTGTGCATAAGCTTTAAAGCAAATACCACTTTGGGTTTTCTGGCCAGATGTATTTGTACCTAAGGGAAAAAAAGGTTCACAGAACCATCAGACACAGTGATTAAGCTTCAGGAAGGTCACTGTAAAATGGTAAGTATACAAGTAAAATGGAAAGTGTATAGTTAGGCAATAAGACCATGGGTTGGATCCAACCAGCTTTTCTGCTGGTGAAAAGGGAAGGCATGGGTACCATCTGACCATCTAAAAAAGATCATGGATCATGGGATCTGCTTGTACAGTGAGATGGGAGTAATCACAAGGAGAATTGGGTGAGGTTGAGTAAAAAAAAACCTGTCTGGATCCAAACTGATAAAAAGATTATCTCACTCAGCCCAGCTCCCTGGTCCCTTCACTATTCAGAGCTCAGGATTCGGCTTGGTCTACGGAGTTCTAGGTTTTGAATCATGTTCATTGTTACTTGGGATCGACTGCTACATTAACCTTCCTCAGAGGACTTTTGTAAAGATAAAATGAAGTCCGGACCTGAGCTCCTTACAAGGATGATGGGATATCATAAACAAATAAAGCCTAAAAGTGGTAATGAGAGCTGTTGAGACCAACTAGATAAGTAAAGCAGAGTTGCGTGACCCTCCCATTCTTGAAAAATAGTGACAGTCTAATTGAAGTTCTTCTGGTTTTCACTGAAATTCCTCAAACATTTTCCCCAAGGTGGAATTGTTAACTCTGCTTAAAACTTTGGTTCAGGCAATACTTAGGGAATAGCCCAAGTGTTCACACTAATATTCACTCTAAAAGATGTGCCAAAAGAGACAGTGTGTGGAGCAGAAACTATTCAACAGTTTTCAAATAGGTTGGCATAAAGAAGAGAACAATTCACCAGGCCTGTGGAGAGAAAGGAAGTAATTAATGGAATGCAGCTAAAAAACAAATCTTCCTAAAACTGGTTGCCAAGAAAAAACTTCACAGCTAAAATAATAATATTGCTACCCCTCCACAAAAATGTGTTGTAAAGCTAAAACCAGCATGGGCTCTTTGGCAGGAAATTAATTTCCCAAGGAAGCCCTTCAATCTCTTTTGGTGAAAAACTTTTAAAATAATCTTAATTAGAATCTAATTTGGGTATAGTATTTACCAAAAATACACTGCCAACAATAATCTGGATTAGTTAGAAATTGCCAGGTCTGAGCTTCTTTGATCTGTACTTACGTTGTGATGTTATAAGGGGTTCAAAAATAGGATACCTTCCTAGATTACACTGAAGCTGAAGAAAACCCCAGTTCATGACTATTAGGTAGCTGTTTCAATCCATACTGTTTTCATTTGGGGCATTCTCATAGCCCTAAGAAAGGCTGGATTCATATTTGTCACAAGTTAAAAAAAATCAGTGACAGGCTAATCCAGCACTACTGTCATGATATCCTGTGTGTGCTATTAACCACAAGATATAGATAGGGACTCTGGGGCAAGTGATGCTCTGTCTTCTTGGTGCTTGAGGGGGGGTCAACAGTAGGAGGGCTTCTAATGTCCTGGCCCCACTGGTGGACCTCCTGATGGCATCTGGTATTTTTGGCCACTGTGTGACCAAGTGTTGGACTGGATGGGCCTTTGGCCTGATCCAACATTGGCGTCTCTTATGTTCTTATGTGTGTCATATGCATTCAGAAAAGAGTAATCTTGGTTTTTTGGGGGAGACGGACCCTGCCACTTCTGAAGTATGTATATACTAGCAGTAAAGCCCGTTGTGAAAGCAATACAACGAGATCTAGAAAGAGGCTCTGGGGCAGTGCTCTGGCTTTGGGCAAACAGTGTCAATTTGCTGTGGTGACCTCAGCAGGGTATAATGACAGAGTCCACTGTTTTCTCCAGAGGAACTGATCTCTGCTACCTGAAGAGCAGTTGTAATTGTGAGTAATCTGTAGCCCTCACCTGGAGATTGGCAGCAATTGTTACCCAGGACAAAATGGCTGGTTTGGAGGGTGGAGTCTATGGCATTCTACCTGTCTGAGGTCCCACCCCTCTGCAAACCCCACCCTCTCCAGGCTCCACCCCTCAAATCCCCAGGAATTTGTCAGCATGTAGTTGGCAACCCCATCTCCTTCCCAGCTAGCCACCAACCTACCATTATCTGCCCCTTTGACTTCAGCTGACTTCTGCCCTCCCTTCTGCAGAACAGTTGTAATACTGAGTGCTCTCCAGCCCTCACCTGGAGATTGGCAACAATGGTTCCCTATGTGGGACTGACTGGTTTGGAGGGTGGAGTCTATGGCAGTGTACCTGTCTGAGGTCCCACCCCTCCTCAAACCTCACCCTCTTCAGGCTCCATCCCTCAAATCTCCAGGAATTTCCCATCTGGAGTTGGCAACCCTATCAGGACTGGCCCCAATGTGTTTTCTCCCAAAGGCCAAAGTAGGTGACAGGACCAAGCTTAGTTGCCTACCAACAGGCACTGAGGGGAATGTAGGGTTGCCAGCTCTAAGGAGGGAAATACCTGGAGGTTTGGGGGGTGGATTCTGTAGAGGGCCGGGCGACGGAGGCATCGGCCTTCTGTCGCCCGCCTTGCCCCCCCAATCTCGGCCCGGGCGACCGCGGCTCCCGCCAGCG
>NW_015174337.1:93044-97081 GCF_001447785.1 Gekko japonicus
TGGCAGTAATGGGGTGACTGCTGGCACCTTTTCCTATCATTTTTTGCCTTCAGGTATTCTGCTTGTGGTGTAATCTGTCTTCTTTGTGGTGTGGCGTGATGTTGTTATTGGGTTTGTTTCTTTTAAAGGGGAAGTGATGTGTTGTGAGTGAGGACATATGTTACCTCAGAATACAGTAGTTCCCATATGCAACTGAAAATTCCAACTGCCTTGCGGGGGGGGAGTTTGAGGTGTGGAATGGAGTGAAGTCCAATCAGCTTCCATATGCAAAAGACCTTGAAACGCTGGGCGGGACTGCACAAAGCAGCCAGTCAACCCAGCCAGTGTCTTCTGAGTGGCAGTTCTTCCGGCCAAACACTAAAGGTGGGCATTTTAGAACGTTGGTCCCCACTACTGCTTTATTATAAGGGAGAGATAGGGCAGCTTTATTTACATGACAGAAGGACCCAACATAATGAAGAAAGAAAAGGGCTTAATATTCATTTTAATGAACTAAAATGGCTTTGGAAAGGTAAACAAATAATAATTTCTTTTTAAAAATAAGATCATTAGGAGTTTCTTAAAAAATTCAATGAACAGTATGGATTTTGCTTGAGGTATAGTTTTTGCAGAAGCTATTAGTTCAGGAGCCCTGCCTTAGATAACCCAGGCTCATCAGATCTCAAAAGCCTAAGCAGGGTCTGCCCCGGTCAGTATGTGAATGGGAGACCTCCAAGGAACACCCTGAACCTCTCCTGCCCTGAAAATGCTATGGGGTCACTATAAGTCGGCTGCAACTTGACAGCAAAAAAAAAAAAGTATCAGGAGGGTTCACAAGAATACAAGAGAAAATTATTTTTCCTTTTAATTATAACACAAAGGCAACATGAATAAGGTACAAATTTTCACATCCAGAGGGCTTCCAAACCGTACTCAGCAAGTGGAAAGCTTTAATGTTTTTCTTTGGCAAGAGAACAAATGTAATGCTGTAATATAATTTGTGAAACAAATTGGACTGAAACCTGTTAATATTGTATTAAGCTGTCTGGTGCAGATACCATCAGATGTGATATATAATTTGTTACTGTACCTTAGGGGTGATTCTCAGGTTACCTTTTCCAGCATGAATACTAACACTGGTTCCAGAAAATATGCTATAAAATGCAACGTGAAGACAGCTAGAACAATATTTATGTCCTTCCCTGAACATATGTCGAGGAGCTGTCTGACATACACATTAGTTTATCAGCAAAAATCAGCTTCCTGTGTGCAAGGGGGGAAAAGCCTTAATTTGAGCAAAGCACAAGAAAGTATTTTATTTTTATTTTAAAAATATTTATATTCCAAGCTCAAGGCAGTTTATGACAGGGCTCAGTGCCTGCTAAATGAAGTTACCTCAACAGCTCACAACTAAACCCTGCACCTTTAAGAATAGAGGACAGTTTCCAAATCAAAAGATATCATTAGAGGCAAACTTGGATCAGTTCCACAGTAAATGGCTTCTTCCCCACACAGTTCACAGAAAAATAGCTACACTTAGTAAACTAGAAAATCTTGACGTTCAATAATATTCATAATAGTATTAATTTTCATAGACAATTTTCAGATAATTTTTATTTGGTTTTAATGTGTAATATTTTTATTATTACTTGCAAGATGCTTTGTGCCAAGAGGAAAGATGGTATACATATTTTAATGAAAGAAATAATAAAATAAACGAATTTAAGTCAGAGCAACAAAACTAACCAAGGAAAAAATTCATTGGCACAGTATATTCTGTTCAGTTGTAAAACATGGCATCATCTGGCTTGGCAAAACACCTGTTGGCCTCTCACAACGTTACTAAGACGGAATTCAATCGACCTGTTAGAATCAATTCAGCACTGGAACCTTCCTCCTTTTATTATGTGTTAACTGTGTAAAACCCAGTAAAGAAAGATCACAGACAGGCTATAGCCAATGAACAGAAGTTTGATAAACTTTTTTTTTTAGAATGTTTGACTGTTCCTGTAAGGTAAAGAATAATGGGAGAAAACATTGGCGCGTGCGCGCTCACACACACTTGGATACTATCAAATACCTTGTTAAGGGGCGCTTCTGTTCTGTGTAAGATGACTAAAAGAATACTGTTCTGCTTGTGCCTATGAAACTAATATATTTTCCCCAAGCCTAGCCTATCTAATGAAATATCTCCTGTAAGAGTGTCTTCCCTAGCCATGTAGCAATCCAGAATTGGGCTTTTTACACCAATAACCAGTGCATGAAAATCCAGCAGAAGAGAAAGAAAAGCAAGAAGTGTATAGTTGGAAGGTCGCTTGTTGAGTGTGTTTAATATAGAGATACCTGTGAATTTTGAAACTGCTCAACAGCTGTGCAGTGTGGATGGATTCTTTTTTTCACTTACCATTTACTGATTATGTTGTTAGTCAAAATATTAACCTGTAAACTGGGGTGGTAGAACAATTGGCTCTCCCACACATGAGTTTTGCTCATTCCACTTGCCCTTACCAACAGGGGAAGCCAACCTACAGCATGGTTGTTACAAGTGGCACAGGTGTTAGAGGTCAGACCCCTCCTCTCGCTGAGGGGCAGTTTATAGCTGGAAAACCATAAACACCCTTCCTCATATATATAATCTCAAATATCATAAGTGGACTTCTACAAAACCTGGCAATTATAGCCCTATTCCCCATAACTATGTCCACTCCTCCCTGTTTTTCTCTTAGCTAGTTTGCATATTTTAACTATGTGCGTGTATTTTGCCCTGTTATTTCTCTTTTAATAAAAAGCCTTTCTGGTTGAACATCTGCCTGATTTCTTTGAGAGGTCTTTTAAAGGGGGGAAATCCTGGTATACATTGGTGGAAATCCCAGTTACCTGCCTCTTGTTCTGCCCCTTAAGCTAATTCCCCCACCAATTAAATAGGAGACTGCCTTTCAGGGTAATACAGGCAGCAAAGGATAGTGGTATTACCTGAACTAGAGTAGGACCCACGGGTCCAGCCACTGCACAGAAGACAGGCAGCACTCATAACATGCTGTGTTTATGCCTGCACCCAGCCAAAACTAGCTCAAAGCAGGGAGAAAGGGTTGCATATCTCTCACAGATGTGATTAAGAGGTACTAGCATCAGTAACTAGTATGTATTCCATAGTCCCAAATGAGATCAGAAAACATATAAAATAATTGCCGGAAAGTGATTCCTCCTATCTCAGATCTCTTGTGTCTAGTTAAGAGGAACAATAGAACAGACAGGATGCAAGTTTTGCTTTTAAGAAAAAAATCACTCTGTGAATGACTCTCATTCATCAAAACAGGTTAAAATACTCCCCTTGTTTAAAAGTGTTGGAAAGTGCCATCAAATCACAGCCAACTTGTGGTGACCCCATTGGGTTTTCAAGGCAACAGACAAACAGATGTGGCTTGCCATTGCCTGCCTCTGCGTAGCAACCCTGGACTTACTTGGTGGTCTCCCATCCAAGAACTAACTCAGGGCCAACCTGAGATCTGACAAGATCAGGCCAGTCTGGGCTGTCTAGGTCAGGGACAATGCAAATCAATAATTAATTACTTCACTTCTAACACCCTCAGCAACATATCAGACCTAACTTAACTCCTATCTAAATACAGCTGAAAGAAGAGCTGATTGTACCAAATAATTTCTAGCATCTATAGAGTACCTGTGTGATACATTCAGCCGCGAGAAAAAGAAAAAATCGTCCACAGACATTCAATCATGTGTACACTAAATGCATGAAGAGGGCGACTAGGGTCATGCCTACTGGCCCTGACTTTGATCTCTTTGCACTACCTGGAATATTTGCATAAATCTCTATATGCCTGCAAAGCATACATGTATAGACTTTATACAGGCATCCAGGACCCTATTTTCTGCAAGAATCCCAGTTATGTGTGTGTGTGAAAACTGCTCCCCTGTAGATGCATTCCTTATCCACAAATTAACTGATTGCAGAGACTGGAAGAGAGAAAGATATTAATTGGTTAATTTCATAGAACACAAGTAGTCCAAAGATCACAAAAAGAACTGCATGGACCCAG
>NW_015174337.1:97170-103009 GCF_001447785.1 Gekko japonicus
ATATGATTTGATCAGACAGCACATGAACATTCCAGTGTTTGAGTTCTCAGCAATAGTCTTCCAAAATGTTAAAATAAAATGGAAAATCATCTGAGGACAGGCTTTGAAATATCAAATTCAAGAAGCCAATTAACCAGCACAATTCCTTGGGGACAATAACTCATCCTCTGCACAATGTAAATTCATCCTTTCCATCCAATCAACACACAAAAATGCTAATACAATTATGGAAGTTAAAGCATAGAAATAAAGTTGCACAGTGTCATATTTAAACACTAATTACCACTTTTAAACAAGCAAGCAATAAACAGGCTACTGCTCTAATCTAGCCTTCTGCTCCATTATCAGCTGCGTTCTTCCTGGGTCATGAAAAATTAATATTCTGAGACAGACAGTATAATGAAGACAAGGAGTGACATACAACCCCAGTGAACATGCTGAGGAAACAAATGGCACAAATGGGAATGAAACAGCCTGTCAGATTCAGTTAAATGGACCATTAACAGAAGTCAAGATAAATAGCTTTTGAAATTTGATACAATCGCCCAGGTATATTTTAGTGGTTTTAGAAACAAGAGGAAGGGGGGGGGATTGTGGACTTTGCATCATTCTTGATGATGATAAAACAAACCCAACAACAACCAGAGGACTGGTTCAGACATAATAAAAAGCTATGATTTATTTTAGCTATAGTTTGTGAAACTAGGATTCAGCTCACAGATGACCATGCGTATTCAGTCTGCCTAAACAAATGCTGGTCATTCTGGGTTCCGGTACGGCGCTGTGACGGGTGGCTCCCGGGAGCTCCCAAGCCGCCTGACTCTCTTACATTCTTTTTGGAGCCCCCCGGGTTCCAGGTGGGCTCCGCTTGGTTTCTTGGAGGGAGACCAAGTGGCAGAAGGCTTTTTCCAGTCCTCCCCATCTCCGGCAAGGTCCGGGGTGAGACAGGCTTTGCCTCAAAGCGGGAGCATTTGAAGAGCAGGGACATGGTTGCCATGTTCCTGCATAACAGCGACCAGCCATTTTAAAATATCTACTTTTGAATTATATTTGGCACATCACAGTGAAGAGTTTATTCTTCGTAGACTTAAGTTGAAACAAAGTAAGATGGATGATTATAACCCCCATGGATATTCCCCTTTTGAAGAAAAAGCAACGGCCGCAAAATATATTTGGGAACAGAAAGTGATAAAGCTGGATGGGGGGTAAGAGACAGTTACTATTTCTGTTGAAAGAATTGTTGTTTCTCAAGAGCTGGGTGTACAGCATATTAAAAGAAAGTTAAAAAGCAAAGACCATGGGAAAACCTATGAATGTGCTTATTTAAAGTTTATACATATTGAAATGTTGGAATGAAGAAATGGAGTCGCTGGATCTTAACGAAGAGAAAGGCCAGGATATAAAAGTTGGTGATTTGACTGTAGAATATCTTCGGAAAATTTTGATAGAAGAAGTGGGGAAAGCATTTAAATCAGCATATGAGAATGTATTGAGGAGACACCAGTCTCTGTTTCTGGAGGTGAAAGATAATAAAGACCAATTACAATCAACGCAGAGGCTGGAGGAAGTGCAGGAACTTAACCAGGAGAGAGAGTTACCTGTTACTCAGCCTCTGCTCAGAAAAGATGAGACTCAGGAGGATGATATTTCTAACAGCTCTTTGGAGGAACAAAAAAAGCTGGAACCAGGAGTGACAAAAAAACCCCGCTGGTAAAGCCTTTTCAGAGAAAAAAGAAGAAACCAACAGGGAAAAAGAAATTGGGGGAAGGAGTAAAGAAGCGTAAGGTATTTAAAAGACTAAAGCTTGTCTTAAAGGAGCATGGAAAAGTCAAGTTGGAAATTGAACCACAGGAATACAAGGATTTATGACATCTAAAAAGAGAATGAAAAGAGGAAAGAGGCTATGGAGGGATAGGGGAAGAAAAAGATACAAAAAGTTATGCCTAATGTAATTTGCTTGTTTGATATAAATGACTGATGTAAAAGGGAAATGAAATATGGTGTTATGGTAATGAGATGCTTTTTACTAGTTACATGCAAATAAGTTCTACATTGCTGAGACTCTTAAAATATTTTCTGGGGGGTTCTTATTTCTTTTTGGGTTTCCCCCTCCTCTCTTTCTCTTTCCTTCTTCACTACTTTCTTCTTAATAATTTTCTTCCTCTTTTCTATCCCTTTTTCTTTGTAGGTGGTTATATGGTATGGAGAAAGAGAAGTTAAAATGATATAACTTTCAGGAGCAAACCTGAGCTTGATATTGAGATGTAGGTAACATTTATATATAGGTATCTGTAAGAAAGAAGTGGATGACTGTGAAAATATAATTTCAGATATGTTAAAGTTTGTTTATGTTTTTTATTATTGGTAAATTAATTTAGATGGGGAATCATTGTGAGGTAATTTTTAGTAGTAATATAATAGAAGTACTAATGGGATTTGTACTGTTTAAGATATGTATTCTACTTGTTTTGTTATAATGAGTGAGTAAGTTAAATATTGTAGGTGATTGATATTTGAATATTTTAATTGAATGTGTATACCCCTCTAAAATCAGAATGAACTTTACTCATTGATTTATAAGTGATCTAAACAGAAAATTAGTCAGTGATTTTTGAATTAATTATAATGTCTTATGAATAGGAAGACTGAGTAGTAGTAGTAGTAGTAGTAGTAGTAGTAGTAGTAGTAGTAGTAGTAGTAAAATATATATGGAAGTTTATAACTACTTGGATAGATGAATCTAGGAGGAACTTGAGCTACGTAATGTGAAATTTTAGTTGGTTAGTATTGGAATAGTGAGAATACATAATTTTCACCAATTTATAACCAAGCTAGATGATCATTGTGATGTATTGAGGAAATAGTTATAGTGTCTGTGTATGTCTATTTTGGTTTATGTGTTGGGGTGGTGAGGGGTGTCTGTTATTATGCATAAAAATCCAATAAATATATTTGTTTAAAAAAAAACAAAAAAACAAATGCTGGTCTCGCTGCTTTCTCTCTGTAGCCTGGGAGATCGTCAGAGAACAAGCCAGGCTTAAGCCAGGATGTCTCCATTCAGACATTATGCAAAATTATAGTTTAGGCTGTGCGTAATAAACAAGCTTCACAATGTAGCTTGACATACCCTAACTCGGGGTTTCTTAACCTGGGGTACACAGATCCCCAAGGGGATAGGTTTCAGGAGGTCTATGAACTTAGGTGAGGGGAAAATACATCTTTATTTTTCCTAACTTCTAACTGAAATTTAGCATTTCCTTCAATTATGGATGTAGGCAACAAACCACAGCACCTGTAACTTTGTCATCAATAGAAATCACAAATATTTTATATCACATTACAGTTATTGCAAATATTCCAAAATATCATTTGCGCTCATCACTACTTCAAACTTCCAGTAGTTATTAGACCTGCCTGTTGATCGAACGTGATTCTAGTCTTCCTGTCTACAGATGTAATGCAGCTGGTCAACTATCAGGCAACACTGTGTCTAGTAGTTGTTCAGCCACCAAATGGTGAAGTTGCGTGTTCTCTCATTGGTGACCCAGACATCTATGTTGCTTTCCACTATTTCCTGTCTACAATGGTTTGTTGATCAATACGTGGGAGGAAGTGAGTCATTTCCATTGTTTGTAAAAGTTTGGCAAAACTGGACAGTTCAAATGAGAATTCTTAACTCCCCATAAGGCTGCAGGGCCTTTTGTAACACGGAGAGGCCTGTGGGCTATGAGTGTAAACCAGGGAAGTTCAAACAAGTTTAAATTTTTAGTTAATGCATGAATAAAGAAGCACGTATATTACTATATCAAACATTTGTTTTTAAATATTCTGAAAACTATATTTCAGTATAATTGGTTTCCTTTGTAATCCTATGTATTTTATTCTATGCATGTAAAAACATTATTCTGAGAAGGGGTCCATAGGCTCCACTGGACTGCCAAAGGGGTCCATGGTACAAAAAAGGTTTTGACCCCCTGCCCTAACTAAACATAGTGGAGAAGCTTGCATTCAGTCAATTCCACTAACAGCAGTTAATTTAATTAAACTACATTCTTGTGTTATGGCACCCCCTTACTCCAGTTATTGGTTTAAGGACATGCTCGTCTTCTTGAAGTGCAAGGCCCCAATCTCAAGATAGAGTGAAAGCGTGAATGAGCAACTGAATATATAAGCAGCTTTCTATGACCCGCTAGTGTATTAAAGAATTTGTCCACAACTCAAAGCATGCAAACCAGTATGCCTACTACAGAACCAAAGACTGTATAATTTCTGGTAGGTGACATAAAATTCTACAACAGTGATACGCAGAAGCTTAGGAGCCACAGATGGAAGAGTAGAACAAGATGAGTTGGTTTTCATACCTTACTTTTCTCAAAACAGCTTACAATTGCCTTGCCTTCCTCTCTCCACAACAGGCACCTTGTGAGGTAGATGGGGTGAGAGAGCTCTGACAGAACTGTGACTGGCCCAAGGTCACCCAGCAGGCTTCATGTAGGGAGGAGTGGGGAATCAAACCCAGCTCTCCAGATTAGAGTCTGCCACTCTTAACCACTACACCACACTGGCTTTCAAGTGGGGCACCACATTGGCTTTTGGTTCTTGCCTACTACACTGTTGGCAGAGTTTAAACATGCAGAGAAACAGAGCACTGGCTCTGTTTATTAAAGAAGAAATAAACTCTGCTAGAACAGGAGAGAGGGAGAGAAGCTTAACTAACTGACTAACTGCTGTGAGAGACAGGAACAAAGAAGGAGGACTCAGTTGGACCAGGAAGTCTCCAAAGAGCCAATCAGGAGAGAGGAAGGACATAATTTGAAATTGTGGTAAGTCCCTAATCTATCTATGCTATATAGCAGTCCTTCAGCTGTCCCCTATAGGCTGTGCTTCTGATCTTCTTCAAGTAGGTGCACTATAGACTTTATATATTCCAATGTACACTAACATGTCATCTGTGGCTCTTCTGAGTACTGTTTCCCAATTTGGCACCCACCCCATGTTTCAGGAAAGGGAGCAAGGTCCTTGCCTGGCAGGACTTGTGATTGGCAAGTGGTTCTCACTTTCAAATATCCAGCACTAGAGGAAGAGGTAAGCTGTAAACGTCTCTGAGGTGCAGTTGTGATGATCAGGAATGGAAGAAAATCTGGCTCTTTTGGTTAATGGTAATTACCAATGTCACTCTCTGTAAACTGCAAGAGCGAGTACCACTGTTCTACAGTAGGAACATAATGGACACAAAGGAAGAGGACCCCAAATGATTATCAGCTTAGTTTCCATTTTGTGCATGTACTGAACAAGTCATCCTATATAAATATATATTCCCACCCACCCTGTATGTAGTGTGAGCATAGGCTGGTTGCCCCCCTTTTACGGGGAACCGGGTAGGAATTTTTTGGTTCCATTCTCACATTGGCTATTGAGATGGAGTCTTTTTCGCCTACCCTGCACTGCGGTCAGTGGATTGAGGAATTGGTCTGGGATGGTGCCTAGGGATTAGTTCGTCACTTTGTTAGGGCAGAATTAGGTTAAAAAATACAGTTCAGCGGCCGCAAGTACCACTTAATAACCCCGGGTGGGGGTAAAGGGGTCTGCTCGACCAGCCTTGTAGCCGTGCGGCCTGGGTGAAGCTTGCAGACCGCCTATGGGGATGGTCACGACGGAGACTCAGCACTGGCCATGTGGGGGTGCTTGAGGGCTCCTGAGGGCGCATCCCAATTTTGGCTCGGCCGGGATTGCAAGCGACTTATGGTTGGCTCCAACCCGGGGGGCCCCGGTGTCTTGCTTCATAGGGCTGAGGATGGGAGTCGAAGCGACGCCAGGCCCGCCCGTCGCTGTTTTCCAT
>NW_015174337.1:103174-108485 GCF_001447785.1 Gekko japonicus
AGGATTGAGTGGTTTCCCCTCTCTGTCACTCATATCGATATTGATAGATTTGCTGAGATAGGGAAGGATGGATTCTGAACAGAATGTCAGACTCCCATCGCATCAACAAAGTACACACTTGTAGAAAAAGGTTTTACTTTATTTGAAGCAATAGGTGCATAACAGGATCACTGTTCAGAATGAGGCATAAGCATGGATCCCAATAGATTATAGTAAATTCAAAAAGCTGAGGCCCAATTGCAGGACTTCCCGCGTGCGCCATTGAGCCTGGGAAGCAACACTCCTACTTAATCATAACATACTGCTTCTCATGGATAGTACCATGAGATCACCCAAGCTACTACCCACCAGCAACCACCTGTGGCCTTGAAAGATATGGACGTTCCTGCAACTAGGCAATTAAGTGCATAAACAGGCATACATGGGAAAGCGAAAGCAAACATGCGCATACATAGAGAATAGGGAAACACATTGGCAAACATGCACATACATAGAGAATAGGAAAACACATTGGCAGCTTGCTGACACTGACCCAAGGTCACATCAGCAGGTGCAAGTGGAGGAGTGGGGAATCAAACCCGATTCTTCCAGATTAGAGTCTGCACACTTAACCACTACACCAAACTGGTGTGCAGATCAAAAGGGGGAGAGGAGAATGATGTAAGCTGCTTTGGTCCCCACTGTGGAGAAAGACTGTACTTTTCTTCCTGGGGAACCATTTTTGCCAATCTCCAAGTGAGTGCTGGAGCTAACAGACTTACAACTGCTCTCCAGAAGGCAGATATCAATTTCCCCGGAGAAAAATGGTGGACTATGTGTCATTATACTCTGCTGAGGTGGCTCCTCTATGACAGCCAGTGTGACACAGCAGTTAGCACTTCAAAGCAGGGTCTGCAAGACCCAGGATGCTTTATTTGCAAATTTTGCACTTTTCTGAATCTAAGGAAAGTAATCTTGGGATTTACATTGCAAACCAACCATATATTTCCAAGGCGTGTAATTTAATAGTCTGTCTAACTGAATTGTTTCTTAGCTTTAAGTTGATTTTGGGTCTGCAAGACCCAGGATGCTTTATTTGCAAATTTTGCACTTTTCTGAATCTAAGGAAAGTAATCTTGGGATTTACATTGCAAACCAACCATATATTTCCAAGGCGTGTAATTTAATAGTCTGTCTAACTGAATTGTTTCTTAGCTTTAAGTTGATTTTGGTCACATTAACCAAAAACAGCATCTGGATAGAAATTCATTTCCAATATCTTATTCTTGGTATATGGATATTCTGTAATAGTTACAAAGAGATTCTACGGAATAACATTAAATACCAAATCATACATTTATATTATTGCAGTTTGCATGTTTACCGTAGTTGAGTTGTTTTCTCTAGAGTAGCCTTAAATGCCTGCAAAACCAGCAAGGCAGAAGTGTCCAATTCATTTTGTCAGCAGTTGTCTTGCTAACCTTTTCATTAATAGCACAGAAGACAATCTATCATATCATCTGAACTGGAGGGAGCCATCTTTCTCTCCTAGAATTCCCTAGCCTTAAAGCAACCACAACATTAGATCAACCTGTCACTGGCAGAGGTAAACCAGGACTCATTTGGTTCACACAGGCTCCCATGATGATATCACACCAAGCAATATTCATCATCTGCTTTGTAAGAGCCGCAGGGAATTCATGAAGGAAATTCAATTCTCTCTCCATTTAGGACAGTACAGGGCTGAGAAGCACTATGAATGTTGTGGGTTTGACATTTTCTAAGCCTTTAAGGATACCACTGTGCTGATACTCGGTATGAAAAGTGCTGGTGAGACTGATCATTACATCAGTGTTGCTGCTGTGATCCCTGGCAATGCTAGTAGAGCATCCCTGACATGCTGAAGTCTATGGAGGATAATAATAAGTGACAGAACCCCACTGGTAAATTTCTTGTGTTTATATGCTCTGAACATTTACAGGAATGGAGGCTACAAGTCAACTTGAGACAGAAAAGACCTTAAGAATAAATGATTTCAGTTATTTCTAAACTATTCAATTACATTTTAATACAATTTAAGAAGGGCCAAGTACCCAAGTCTTTGTCAGTCATCTGAGTGTCTTTGCATTCATTGGTTAGAACACTGAAAGCTAGCAGCAGGTTAAACAACTGCTTAGAGCAGAGATTCTTCAATTCCTACCACAGAAAATCTCTTCCATGTGGATGTTTTCTGATGGATGTTTGCACTTTGTAGTGGTTTCTTGAGTACACCAAGGCACCAAGGTCTTCAACCCTGTCAGAGGAGGGACCAACTCTGCATGGGAACCAGTGAACTGCAAGCATATGATAGGAAGTGGCAGGACACCAGAGCCACGCCATGGGGAAATAAGAAGCCAGGATTATGACCTCACTGTGGTCGTCACTGTGGGTAGCAGTCCAGCCAAGACAGGGACAGGAAGCACAAGCTGAGCACAGCCAGACAGGTGTACATAACGAGGAAAAAATCAAGGGTCAGAATCACAGAAGAATGCTCTGCACTGCTGAGTAACTTTGTTTTGTTATGCTGAAGGGAGCAGGATGAGAGGAGGCAGGAGACACAGTCCTCTGTGCATGAGAACTATAAATCAGACTTTCCAAAAAGCAAAGATGTGATGGCTCTATAGGTACTTGTGGCTCAGCCTGTGGGGCTCTGCAACTCACTGAAGGGTTCTGACCTATGGGACCACTGATCTATGGTCTCAGCTTGTACTGCTGGGCCTAATTGTTACCCATGTCATCACAATGCACACAAAACTCCCCTGAGGACATGAATTATAGAAGAAGGTTGGAAATGACAGACAAACTGGTTTATGGGAGACCTTGCCCACTGCTATAGAAGAAGGTTGGAAATGACAGACAAACCGGTTCTTGGGAGACCTTGCCCACTGCTACTATCATCAAGGTATTCTTGGGAAATCATGAGGATATTACTAGTGATTTTTCTCCATACCTTTATGAGTAAGAATGATAAAGACAAGTATTTTTAAAAAATGAGAGCAGAAGATTCAGGAAAGTTATCTGGAACATCCCTGAGGTACACAGGCCAACTCATGACAATGGCTCCCAAATCACATGACAGCAAGGGGAGCTGAGAGCTAGCAAGCCAGATTCTGTGGCTCTGTTCTGCAAATAGCAGAGCTTCTTGCTAGCTTAAAGAGTCTTCCACTGTTGGAGAGCTCCCTGCATCAGGGGAAGACTTCTTGCACCACGGAAAAGCAGCACCATTCGTGGAATGGATCTGCAGGACCAATCCCACAGGTATCAACTACAGATTCTATTGCTGACTTTAACAGCCCTATACACACTAAAGCAGTGAGCCTTCTTATACACTGCCATGTATATCACGCTACAAAGAAAAGCCATTCTCCAAGATGTATACTAGGTAAAGGTAAAGGTTTCCCTACTTCATCTGGTCCTGGAGTGACCCTCTAAAGGTAGGATGTCTTACTTTAAATCTGTGTGTGCAGTGTACCTTTGTCCAATTCAGCTGGGGAAGAGGGGAAAAACCCAGAGTGTTCATATAGGAAAATTAATTTTTTCTTTGTTTTTAAGCAAGCCATTTTTTTCCCCTGGGTGCTCCCCTTTTGTTAAATCAAATATTCAACATTTGTGTGAAAGTGAGCAACAGGGCATTTCTCCATAGCACTGAAGGGAAATGGAAAATTTTATTCCCTTTCTGTAAATTTCCCTTCTTGGCAGTTCCAGTCTAGACTGCTTTGAGAAGCACCTCCTCCTGGACACAGGCAGGATTATTTATTTATTTACTTCATTTGTATCCCACCTTTCTCCCCAACAGGGACCCAAGCAGCTTACATCAGTCTCCTTTCCTCCATTTTATCCTCACAACAACCCTGCGAGTTAGATAAGGCTGCCTGTATGTGACTAGCCAGGGCCACCAAGTACAATTCCATTGTTGAATGGAGATTTGAACCTGGGTCTCCTAGATACTAGTCTGACTCTTTTAACCACTACACCACACTGGGATGTGAGCTTTTTTTCTGACTTCAGTAGGAGGGGTTTCCTGTTCCCCAGAAGGACTTGTTAAAGCCCTAACAAATCAATTCAGTATAACAGCAACAAAACAACCCCATTATTGCACATTCACCTATAAACACACACAACCATAATAAGATGTCTCACAAGACTCAAACCGTCTAGAACTGCAGAAAATAAAATAATTTGTTTTGGGACTGAAGGACCAAAACACATAGTTCCTTGTATACTGACAAAGTGGAAAAAATTGTATTTGAGACACTAATGTAATCACCATTAGGAAAACAGTTTTAGAGATCCCCAAGCAGTAGGGTTGCCAGAACGCAGAAGGCCTAGGCCTCACTGACTGTGTTGCACAGGAAGTGATGTCATCATGCCAGCAATGTCTAGGTGACACTCTGGGCAGAACCTCTATGGTAGAAGCCAGTTTTACCATAGAGTTTTAGCCCAAATACTAGAGTTGCCTGGATGTCACTCGTGTGATGACATCACTTCCTGTGCAACCCTGGCAACAAGGTCTAGGCCCTTCTCTTTTTCCTCGTAAGTCTCCCCATCCCTTGCTACTTATCAGGAAAGACCTGGTAATCCTACCAAGCAGCCTTGTAACCAAAGACTAAAAAAGACACCAAATCAGACCAATGAGCAGAACCCCTCCATGGCTGACCAGAGATGCTATGGCCAGTCCCTGCTAGGAAAGAGCTAGTCTTCCTCTCTCTCATGCTCTCCCATTAACAGTGGGAAAGGGGGGGAGCAGCAGTCTCTAGCCTTCAGAGCCCAGCAGAAACCCCTAACTCCCTTCCACTTTTCTCTAGGAAGGGAAGGAGGTAGGGCTGCCAGCCTCCAGGCGGGGTCTGGAGATCTCCCGCTTTTACAACTGATCTCCAGCTGACAGAGAGCAGCTCCCCTGGAGAAAATGGCTGCTTTGAATGGTGGACTCTATGGTATCGTACCATGCTGAGGCCCCTCCCCTCCCCAAACCCCACCCTCTCCTGGTTCCACCCCCACAGTCTCCAGGTATTTTCCAACCCAGACCTGGCAACCCTAGAAGGAAGGAAGAGAAAAGCCAGGAAAATTCGAAAGCGGAGGAATTATACTAGAGTCACGCCACTCAATAGGGCAAGTGTACAACATGCTGTCCTCTTGTTAGACAGGTCCTTCTGGGAAACAGAGAGCAAGGCCCTTCCACTGGAGTCAAGAAAAAGCTCATGACCCTGCCTGCCTCCAGGAGGAGGGGCTTCTTCCAACAGTAGACTGCAGCACCCTAGGAACCATATGTTGATCTATGTAGCTGGCTGACAAC